>NC_064648.1:202332915-202637915 GCF_023864345.2 Schistocerca serialis cubense | reverse complement strand
CTGCTGCATCTGACCATGACTCTCCAACGAAGATAACATGTTGTGTCATCCCTACCAAAAAGTCATCAACCCAGTCACAGATTTCACTTGATACCCTTATGATCATAGTGTTGACAATAAGCGTGTGCATGGTACTGAGTCAAATGTTTTTTGGAAATCAACTAATACAGGCTTTCAATATTTCGTGAGAAAAGTGCAATTTGGGTTTCACATGATTGATGTTTCCAGAATTCATACTGGTTGTCATTTAGGGGGTCATTCTGTTGCAGATAATTCATTATGTTGAGCTCAGAATATGTGCTAAGATTCTGCAACAAATTGATGTCAAGGATATTGGATGGCAGTTTCGTGGATCATTTCTTCTACCCTTGTTGTAAATGAGTGTGATCTGTCTTTTTCCAAGAATAGGGCACTGTTTTTTGTTCAAGGGGTCTATGATAGGTTATAGTAAGAAGAGGGTCTAACACAGTCATAACTTCAGTATAGAATCTGACAGAAATACTTCCAGGCCCTAGAGCTTTGTTCAGCTTTAATGATTTCAACTGTTTCTCAATACCATTGATACTGAGACTTATTTCATTCATCTTATGAGTGGTACAAGGATTAAATTGAGGCCGTTCTCCTGGGTTTTCTGTTGTAAAGCAACATTTGAAAACAGAGTTACACATTTCAGCTTTTGCTTTCTACCCTCAGCTTCAGTTTCTGTCTCATTCACTAGGTACTGGACACTAGTCTTGGTGCCACTAACAGCATTTACATACAACCAGAATTCCTTTTAGTTCTGTGAAAGATCACCTGACAATATACTGCTATGGTACTCATTGAAAGAAACAGACATTGCTCTCTCGACAGCCAGCACTGGGTGTTTAAGAGCGTCAAGAAGAATGTTCGATATGAGTCATCAGCTCTGGCCAGTGATGTACTGTTAATGGCTGCTGTCATGCCACCTTTTGGTGTATGAATTCACACTTTTGCTGTTTGTTGGCAAAGCCAACTAATTTGGAAAAAAAGAAAAAGAACTGGTATTGGTGACACACTGATCTGTAGCTTGTGAGCAGGTGCAGTTAATGAAAGTGATAATAAAAATATGTGACTGTGGTGACAGATTGATCTATAGCTGTGTCCAATGTGTCAGTTGGGTTGGAAGGTGAAAATTTGGTTGTGCATTGGCAAAGACAGTGATTGTGACACTAAAAAATCCTGATTGTAGTTTTTGAAAAAATTGCCAATAACATCATGTTATAGTCACCACATTGTTTATGGTGTTCATTGCATGCTTCTTATGTCACAGGTCAAAGGCGACGACTCATCAAACATTCCTCTACATCTGTTTAAGAAACAGTTACTGCAACAATTTCACTACCTCTAACACAGTAAATCATGTGGACAGGTTTGTTAGGTATCTGACATGTCAAGATGTATATCTTAACATAGAGACATTGGGTCTCATGCTTGTGCCACATTCACAGTGTTTAGAGATTGAAGGTATTAAGAGCATCTTCATTTATGGTACACTCTGCTTGGTGACTTGCTCATGCAAACTTAAATGATAAAGTAAGATGAAGCATTTATGGCAACAAAAGAGGCTTACACAACCTTGTAGTACAGTATGAGAGCAACTGAACAAGGACTCCCTACTGACTGGTTCTCTCAGGTAATCTCCATACTAGAGTTGAGTTCCTGAACACAAAACTCCTAAAGCAGTCAACACCCCCTCCCCCGTCCCATCCCAAAAAAAGACAATTTTGCAGATTTCTGAGTGCTGTTAAGTACAAAAAATACCTCCTCACATGTATTAGTATCTCAGTTTTTAATGCACACAAATAAACAATGAGAATAATTTGTAGAGTTGCAGATGACTGCCACACAGAGGCATCTGGACCAGGAAAAGTGTCTGATCATGCGGGTTGAGGTTTCCCACAGTTTCCTCAAGTGAGTTGGAGCAAACACCGAGACCACTCCCAAGAACAGCACATGGCAATTCTCCTTGTGCAATCAGAGTTTGCATTATATCTCTAATGACTTCATTATCTCCAAGGTGTTAAACCATAATCTTCTTTCCTTCTTTGAGTAAAATTTGATTTCAGCGCACATCAGCAAGCTTAATTTATTTAAAATAAACAGCAAATGATACAAATCAGTTTCAAATAATGCCAACTGCATCCTTTTCTAGGGACAGAGTCATGTTGTTCTCCTGGTTAACAAAATTGCCCATTTTTAATGACACTTACAAAACCTCTGAATTTTAGATTTCCAAGACTATTAGCACTGTGGAAAAAATTAAAAGTAAAGGATTTCTTTGCTGTCTCCACTGTTGTAAGAGATCAAAAGCCACAGGATCAATGTACTGGTAGTGACTGGGGGCATAGTTTCACTGTGAAGTCTAAACAATGATTCAAATTGTCAGTGTTCTGAAAAAAAGGGAAAGTTGTAAAAAAGGATCTTACATCAACCAGTGAACAGACGTAGGTAGCAACTCAAAGCAAAGGTGAAATAATGTTGCTACATGTCTGTGGAATTCTGATGTTTTCCTCCATCAGGTCCAGTCCAGAACAGTGTGACAGTGAGGAAACTCACTCAAATAACAAGTGGAAACTCCTTTAGGGGCACATGAATGATGCCCGGTACATACTCACAAGCCTCTTGTGCAGGGAGGACTGAACAGAAACTAGACAATGTCTGCACATAACACAGTTTGAGGTCAGGCTGTCATCAGGAGCAGCAACACTGTGGAGCTCCCAGCATGGTGACATGGAACCGTGCAGTCTACACTAAACATAGAAAATTAAACTCTGAGAGAATGGGACAATAATCATCTTGTGGGCATTAAATGAGGAAAGAATAAAAACAGTTGCACAGATTACTTCTAGGTCCAAGGCAGTAGGTGTACTATAAAAGATGACTCACTGAAACAGTCCAGCACCATGTTGAACGGATACATTTCTAATGGTACAAATATTACAATATCTACACATTCTTAGTAACTTACCTGCAGTTTCACAGTTCAGTTGCACTATCATAAATTGGTTACAAAGGAAACAAATTTGTTAGGTTAGGTTCGAATGATGATAACTCAGACTGACTGTTGAAAGAATGCTGATTTTGAGGTAAATATTGTGAAAGATGCAACACCAATGTAGGTACTTGAGATTGCAATGAATAGTGCACTTCAAATTAAGCAGGTGACGCTGAAGGAATAGTGAGAACTGACTGAAAATCTGTTACAGTTTGATGCCCCACACATTATGTCCCCCAAACCCCATCATGAGAGAGCACATTTAACCATGTAGGTTGAGTCAGGTTATAAGTAGTCAGGCATACATCCACTGGAGGATTCTTCTACAAGGGTACCACAACCAAAGATTCAGTATCACTCTTACATCACATGTGTTACTTACTGAAATTGACAGGGTAAATAAAAATGAGGAGAGAAGAAATAGGACAGAGGACATCTGCCCACTGAAAGGTAATGAAAGTGAAATAGAGCCTCCTGAAATAGCAGACACCTTCAACATATATATTGTAACTGTAACAGATAAAATAAGACCACATATAACAGACGGAGAGAATACAGATGCAAAAATTCTACCATTGCATTCATTACATTGACACAGAGATTTCAAACACAATAAACCAACTAAAAGCCAAATATTTTTCTGGCTTAGGTGGTGTTACACCATTTCTCATAAAGGAATGCAGGAAAGTCTACCAAAAGACTCAACATCTTTATTGAATGCTACAATAGAGAAAAGCATTTTTTCAGTATCAGTGAAATCAAGTAATTTAAGAAAATCAACAGAGGTGACTTAAGAAAATGCAGGCCAACATCATTCATTATCACTTCTACAAAACACTCTGAATTGATAACAAAGAATAGAATTGCCGGGCCTTAGTTCTGAGCTCTCCTTGACAGCAATAGAATTTGTGTGGGATATTGAAGGACCTGTCAAAGGTGCCTGACTGCATGAATCATTATGACCTAATGGAAGACACCTTATTACCATGGGAGTCAAAGGAAATGCTGTTATGCTATGCAGTTACACATGGTGAATAGAAAGTAATGCACATACATCAAACATACTAATGGGGAAAATATAATCAGTTACTTATCTTAGCAACAAACTGTGAAACATCTTGTGATGCCCTTACTCTCAGCCAGCTGGAGTCCACAAGGAAAGAAGCAATAAATAAATAAACTAATTAAACTGAAAATTAATAAATGATCTCGGCCATCACGTCATTACTTTCAGATAATGAAGCTAAACTCTGGCTTCAGAAATAACACAAAACTGCAAGCCTGCAAAGGAATCTTCTCGAAACATATAAATACATACTATTTCATGGGTATTGGCAAACCAGACTTGGATGAAGTGTATACAGGAAAAAATAGTCTCCAACTTCTGCACACTGGTCAAGAAGCCATCTCAGCAGCTAAGGGATAATGGCAAGTATGACTTGTTCCACGATACAGTTTAACATCACAGTTCCTTACAAAAATACTACTTACCCAGATTACCTAAATTATTGTCATGGTTTCTGAACAATATATTGATTGCTGCAATTAACCTCTTAACTTTAGAAATGTCAACAATTCTGTCTGCACTTCATTTATTAACAACTGCAATTTTGGTTTATCGTAGTGTTCTCAAGTGAACAGTTGTAATGACCATTTCAACTTTAAAAAACATTATTTCCTAAAAAAAACAGAATATTATTTAAAAAATATAACACTTCACCACTTTGAAGTACTTCTATCGTGAATGTAATTAATAAGCACCTAACTATTTAGTGTAACAACGAAAATAATCAATTATTGATAACGTAATATAAACGGATGGATAAAAAAATCTACTCACCAACTGGCTGCAGGGGAAAACGCACACAAAAGTGTTCAACTTTTACAAGCTTTCGGAGCCTGTGGCTCCTTCTTCTTGCAGAAGAGTTGAAAGGGAAGGAAGAGGGGTGAAGGATGAGGACTGCAGAGGTTTAGGGGAAGGGGTGCAGTTCAGAATATAACCCCGGGCCAGGGGAGACCTAACGGACAGGATGAGAAGGAAATACTCTCCCCCTACCACTCCTCTCAAATGATACCAAGCAGAAATTTGTTGATTAGGAATCATAAATAGGTATTTCCTCCAAAACTACCTGTACTGCCAAGAAATTTTTGCTAATATCTATAACAGATGTGTATTTTAAGTTGATTTTATAATACACTACTGGCCATTAGATATGCTACACCACAAAGATGACGTGCTACAGGTGTAAAATTTAACTGACAGGAAGAAGATGCTGTGATATACAAATGATTAGCTTTTCAGAGCATTCACACAAGGTTGGCGCTGATGGAAACACCTACAACGTGCTGACATGAGGAAAGTTTCCAACCGATTTCTCATACACAAACAGCAGTTGACCGGTGTTGCCTGGTGAAACGTTGTTGTGATGCCTCATGCTAGGAGGAGAAATGCGTACCATCACATTTCCAACTTTCATAAAGATCGGATTGTAGCCTATCGCGATTTTGGTTTATCGTATCACGACATTGCTGCTCGTGTTGGTCGAGATCCGATGACTGTCAGCGGAATATGGAATCGGTGGGTTCAGGAGGGTAATACGGAATGCCGTGCTGGATCCTGATGGCCTTGTATTACTAGCAGTCCAGATGACAGGTATCTTATCCACACGGCTGTAACGGATCGTACAGCCACGTCTTGATCTCAAGTCAAAAGATGGGGACATTTGCAAGACAACAACCATCTGCACAAACAGTTCGACGACATCTGAACCAGCACGGACTATCAGCTCGGAGCCCGTGGCTGCAGTTACACTTGACGTTGCATCACAGACAGGAGCGCCTGCGATGGTGTACTCCACAACTAACCTTGGTGCACAAATGACAAAACGTAATTTTTTTGGATGAATCCAGGTTCTGTTTACAGCATCGTGAAGGTCGCATCCGTGTTTGGTGGCATCTTGGTGAACACACATTGAAAGCGTGTAATCGTCTTCACCATACTGGCATATCACCCAGCGTGATGGTATGGGGTGCCATTGTTTACACGTCTTGGTCACCTTTTGTTTGCATTGACGGCACTTTGAACAGTGGACATTACATTTCAGATGTGTTACGACACGTGGCTCTACCCTTCATTTGATCCCTGCGAAACCCTATATTTCAGTAGGATAATGCACGACCGCATGTTGGAGGTCCTGTTCACGCCTTTCTGGGTTCAGAAAATGTTCGACTGCTGCCCTGGCCAGCACATTCTCCAGGTCTATCACCAACTGAAAATGTCTGGTCAATGGTGGCCGAGCAACTGGCTCATCACAATACGCCAGTCAATACTCTTGATGAACTGTGGTATCATGTTGAAGCTGCATGGACAGCTGTACCTGTACACGCCATCCAAGCTCTGTTTGACTCAATGCCCAGGTGCATCAAGGCCGTTATTATGGCCAGAGGTGGATGTTCTGGGTAGTGATTTCTCAGGATCTATGCACCCAAATTGTGCAAAAATGTAATCACATGTCAGTTCTAGTATAATATATTTGTCCAATCAGTACCCGTTTATCATCTGCATTTCTTCTTGGTGAAGCAATTTTAATGGCCAGTAGTGTTTATATGCAAATTATTTGTTTGTTGGGTTCTTGTTCCATGGATCATTTGCACTCCCTCAGGCCTGGATGCCAGCAGTGATACAGTTGGGAAGTGTGTCATACAGGTGTTTTATCCTCTCCTGAGGCATGATGACAAACAAATGTGGGAAACAGTACTCATTATCATGGATACTGGCACTGGGGTGGAGTTGATGTCCAAGCTGGTCCCATACATGTTCTTTCACAAACAGATCTCGGGATTTTACTGGCCACAGAAGTACCTCAACATTGAGAAAACAGGTTACAGAGACATGTGCCATGTGTGGATGAACATATCCTGTTGAGAAATGGCACCACTATACTGTTACATGAGAGTGAAACACGTGGATGCAGGATGTCTGTTGTGCCATCAGAGTTCTGTCAGTCACTACTAGCCTCGGCCTGAAGTCAGAACCGATGGCTTCCCACTATATCATTCGAAGTGTAACACTGCTGTGGCTCTGCTAAATGCTGTGGCTCTCCTAAGCATTGGAGGAATGGGTTCTGTCTAGGTCCCACCATACTCACCAATGCTGGTTATCCGTGTCAGTGCAAAACCAATTTTCATCACACGATGTGGATGGGTGGTTTGGAGTGAAAGGGACTAAATTGCTAGATCATCAGTCCTTTCATTAGTTAAGAGATAAACTATGTGAAATGCAAATCCTGGAAAGCCTTAGTGTAACTAGCTCAAAAAGAAAATAAATAAGAATAAAAAGATAAAAGCACAGAGAAAAACAGCACAGACAATTCATTAAATGATCAGTTAATACAAGGCATTAATACTGAGAAATGAGAAATAATAAAGAGAAAAGAAAGGTTGGAAGGGTAAAGGCCAGCCTGGGCCACCAAGCAAGAACTCCCAGGGGACCTTCAGGGGAGAAGCAGGAGAGAGTTACCCCACCAATCCCTCAGGCAATCAATGAGGCCAAAAAGCCCCATCTTACAGGGATGAAAAGAAACCACCTTCGCGGGGCAAATCATAACACCAGGTCAGCTGCTTTGGTGTCATTTACTAACACCAAAGGTAGTGTGTCAGGAAGATTAAGAGGCCGCCTCAAAACAGCCAAATTAGGGCAGTCAATAAGTAGGTGGAATGTACCCACAGGTCAGCTCAGTGTGGCCAATGCGAAGTCAACAGGACAGCCATAAACAGTGGATGAGGAGAGTATCACTGGTCTATTAGCTGAAGGCTACTAAGGGAGTCACTGCATATTAGGATACTTTTACCAGTCCAAGAACAAACAAGGCTAAGGACTAGTTTATTGGCCATCAATTCATCAGTGAAGACACTGCAGCTGTTTGGCAGAGATTGGAGTTTACTGCACCATGCATGTGTGTATGCAAAGCCCATCAGGTGTTGAGCCATTGGTGACTATCACTTCTGAACCTGGATACATCTCAAGGACAGCGAGGAACAGTTGGTGAAAAATCATGGGGTCAGCAGAATCTTTTGGACCAAAGGAGATTCTGAGACAAATCTTAGGTTGGGGCCCAAGCCGTGGGGCAGATGTGGTGACTCCCAGACCCCACGTGACAGTGGAGGAAGTTGCAGTTTGAACAGAGACACCGGAGGCATGCAGCAGTTGTAAACTCAGTTCTCCTTGTTGTGGGAGATGGAGATTCCTTCCAGGAAAAACGACTCAGTAGCTGAGATGTTCGGGGAAGCTGCAAATACGTATAGTGTAATTCAGCAGCTGTTGTTGGCACCTGATGGCGAATGGAGGAACTCCAGCCTCAACTTATAAGCTGTCCCCAGGGCTAGTTTGGAAGGCTCATGTCACAAGTCAGACTGCACAGTGATGAATGGGATCCAGTATCGGCAATGCTGAGGGTGAACCTGAATTATATGCAAGACTGTAAGACTCCTACAGTCGAGACAGGACAGAATCAGGGCTTTGTAGAGCTGCAAAAGGATAGAGCGATCTGCACACCAGCTAGTGTTACTGAGGCAGTGAAGTGTATTCAGGTGTTGCTAGGACTTTCAATTAAGTTGGTTGGGGAAGCCACATCAGCCAGTGATCAAAGACCAGTCCCAAAAAGCAATGCATCTCAGTTAGGCAGAGATCTGGGTGTGGGTGGACAGTGACAGGAGAGCATGACACAAGTCTTGGCACTTGACCTATAAATGGTGCTCAGCAATACCCATACTAGAGGAGCAACAATAAAAAAACAAAAATCATCAGTATATACAGCATATGAGGAGAGCAACACCAAAGATCCCACAGCGACAGCTAGAGCACTGATGGCCACCAGAAAGAAGGGGAGCTCAGGACAGAGTCCTGTATGACCCTGTTTTCTTGGATATGGGGGGATACTGACTGAAGCACCTTCTGGAACGCAGAATGTAGGTGACAACAAGTTCTTGAGAAAAATTGAGAGTGGACCCTGGAGACACCACTCATGTAACATAGTAAGGATGTGGTGATGCCATGTCATGTTATAAGCCTTCTGTAGGTCAAAAAAGACAGCAATGAGATACTGGTGACCTACAAAGGCCATCTGGACAGTGACCTCCAGAGGAGCCAAATCAGCAGTGGAATGGCCCTTGCGAAAACTGTCCTGAGATCAACGAAATGACCCCAAGACTAAATGAGCTAACGCAGCCATTTGCTCACCATTCATTCAAGGAACTTACAAAGAACGCCGGTAAGTCTCACTGGACAGTAAATGTCCACTGTTAGGGGATTCTTACCCAGTTTCTCGTCACTGAGATGGGAACTCCCAATTGTTCCACATCTGATTAATTCTGCAGGTGCTGGGAACAACCAGTAACTGCTGGACGAGAACTGATGCTACAGGGAGGTCAGTGTGGAGTAAATGGGCCTGAGCAGCAGGGATAAGCCTGAGGGAGGCAATTGTCAGTCACAAAACATCCCCCCAACACCAGAGGACTCAGAGGTGTGTGCCGCCTACCTGTTCAGTGCAGTGAAAGTAAGGCAGCAGCACAGCTGGTGGACAGCTCCGGATCAGCTGAGGGCAGACACAACCCTCGGAATGCCACCGAGATGGGCGAAGCTGTTAGCGGCTGGCTGAGGAGACAGCACGGTACTGCTCAGCGGTGCTGCAGAAATGGGGATTCCAATGCAGAAGAGGTGCCGGAGGATGAAGGCGTGCTCTAATAATGGCGGCACAAAATGTCGGAGAGAAGAGCTCTTGAGCTGCACTTATGACGGATGCCGTTTACAGTTCCTGCAAGAGTTCGCATAACTCACTATAATATGCTGGACTGCATGCACAAAGCAGTTCTGTGCTGGGTGTTGGTGGACTAAAGTTTGTTGCGATTCTCTGCTCTCCTACAGAGAGCAGTTCCGAGCAATCGACCACATTGATTGATCTGCTATCCTTGTTTCAACCTCCATAAAATGACTCCATGAATGTTGTAGTCACCATAGGAGTAGTATCCTGTATTGCAATTTTTTGGTCTAGATGAGGCCAAGTGTACTGTCTTTGCACAGCCAACTACCTGTCCTATTGATCTGTCCTTGTATCCTCAATGAGAATCAGACCCTGTACATGTGCTTTCCATCATACCACATAGTACTGCAAATAAACGGTAGGCTGTCCTCCCATCCTATGAGTTTCCTGTTGACTAACAACGCCTCTACAGAGAGGGAAGGATGACTGGAGATACTTTCGGATGAGTTATGCAAACTTGTGCTGGAACAGTTCTTGTCCAGCAGTCACTGGCTGTTCCCAGCACCTGCACAATTAATCTGATCTGGAACAATTAGGAGTTCCCATCTCAGTGTCAAGAAACTAGGTAAGAATCCCTTAACAGTGGACATTTACTGTCCAGTGAGACTTACTGGCGTTCTTTGCAAGTTCCTTGAATGAATGGTGAGCAAATGGCTAACCCATTGGGGCCTTTTGGTTGATCTCAGGGCAGTTTTCGCAAAGGCCATCCCACTGCCGATTTGGTTCCTCTGGAGGTCACTGTCCAGATGGCCTTTGCAGGTCACCAGTATCTCATTGCTGTCTTTTTTGACCTACAGAAGGCTTATAACATAGCATCACCACATCCTTACTACGTTACATGAGTGGCGTCTCCAGGGTCCACTCTCAATTTTTCTCAAGAACTTGTTGTCACGTACATTCTGTGTTCCAGAAAGTGCTTCTGTCAGTATCCCCCCATATCCAAGAAAACAGGGTTGTACAGGACTCTGTCCTGAGCTCCCCCTCTTTCTGGTGGCCATCAGTGCTCTAGCTGTGGCATCTTTGGTATTGCCCTCCTTATATGCTGTATATACTGATGATTTTTGTTTTTTATTGTTGCTCCTCTAGTATGGGTATTGCTGAGCACCATTTATAGGTCAACTGCCAAGACTTGTGTCATGCTCTCCTGTCACTGTCCACCCACACCCAGATCCGTGCCTGGTTCTGAGAAACATTAGATTGGTGGCCCACACCACTAGTCGACTAGTTGCACTCCCGCCAGTAGGCGCCCCTTTCTCCACGCCAGGAGCCACCCCCTCACTCCACAGATGAGTGCAGCAATGTGGCAATGTCCGTGTGTTGAGTGATTCATTGCATGAAGGATGTTTTGGTCAACTGGTTTCCCCCCCAACCGCTCAGACAAGAGTGTCAACACAGTAAAATTCATGCCCCTAGTGAAAGCATTGATTTTTTTCCCTTCATTTCAGAGACTAAAAACTGGAAATACAAGGTCAGCTACATGTATATTCGTTTGTTTTACAGCTTCCAGTCTTCTTTTTTTTATATATATATATGCATGTCCATGTTCAAGATATCCTGGTTCTCTATCATTATGTTAGTTTAGAACAAGCTCTTTTTGTGATGCACACTACGTTACACAATTTTTGATCAAACAGGTATACTTACAAAATTTCTGTCTTTTTTTTTTGTACACTGTATCTCTCTGTCTCACTTGCATTTATGCCTGTCAGGTGTCACTACGTGTGCAAATTTCATGTGTATGTGCCCGTAGTTACAAAAAGCCACAGTTACGCGAGAATATTTTTGTTTGTTTTGTGTGTGTGAGAGTGGGATATCTGCAGTTACAATTCTGGTTAGTGGTGAATGGACCATCAGTCAATCAATCACTGTGAAAAATTATCATCCTTTCTGTTCAGGTAAACAGTGTAAGTTAGGTTAAATGTTTCAGCCATGAAAGATAGAAATATTGTTTGTCTTTTTGGCCTCATGCAGAAGTGTGTTTGAGTTAGGAACCAGTAGCTAATTCCTAAATGTTTCCTTAATGAGAAGCTTGCAGATCCAGTAGGTCAACATTTTACTGCAGCTTCAAACTTGGCCTTTTGCCATGTGTTCAACATTTGTATGACTGTGTGAGTATGTCCATGAACGACAATGGGTTCCCTGAGGGTGAATCTGTGTTGGGTGTGACTTATTCGTCAATGTCAGTAAGATGTTGGTAAAGTCATAAGAAAAATTCCACCTTTAATTTTTTCATCATTTTCCAGTTTCACTGCCAATTTGTTGTGACATTTTGGAAACTGTTTGGACAGATTCTTTTCGAGGGATCAACACACTACCTCTGTCAAATGAGTCAACCACTACTAAAAACAATGTGAAATGACCAGAGGGTAATGAGAGGTTCCATTCCCTTTTTGCATGTCGCCTCTCATTTTCATCAATTTTATTAATATTTTAGGTCATTGCATGGAGGTAACAGGTCGAATAAAGTTATTCTAATGAGATTATTTGCACTGAGAGCTCAAAGTTTTTTTCGCTTGATTGCTATGCATTTTGGGAACTGTATATGGTCTTGCTTTTAGTTTCCTCTGTTACTTCCCTGGATGGCCCGTTGCGAGGCGAGGAGTGGAGGACGTGGCACACTGCATTTCCAGTGAGAGGCTGCACTTGCACAAATACTGCGAGGGTCATACATCAATGGGCTTGACCACCTGGTGGGACGACTGACCTCGGTCGAGTTTCACCTGTTGTATGCAGGGCACAACGACATGAGTGCCTTCTGAGTGTTGCCACAGTTTATGGGTTTACCATTCCAGGACATTTGGAATGAAGACTGCTGGCGCTGACTGACTGCATTGTCCTCATGATTCTGAGAATACTTGTGGACTGTGCCCTGCTGGGTGCAACTGTCTGGAATCGGATCGCTGGTGGTCTACGCATGTTGTTTTCATAGCCGGTCAAATGGCAAGTTCAGTGGCCCGAGCTAAATAGCAGGGGCATGATTGGTCAACTTAAACTGAGGCCAGTTGATGTCATAAAGCCCTGCTCAAAATTGGACAGAATGGTTGCTATTGGTGTGAAAGATATTCTGAGATAGTGTGAGATAGTGAGCAGTGAATGCTGATTCGCAGTTCTTCGAGGGTAGTGGGGATTTGAGTAACATTGGCTTCGCTCTTGCATTGTGTGGGCACAGGGCTTTTAGGATCTGATCTTCATTGGAGTCAGACATCCTTGCGACATAGTCACACTTTTTTGGCAGAACTTAGAATTCTCGGACAGCGTTTGAGGCCAGGATTTGAAACAGAGTTGCTGCACAGCAGTAGTCAGTGCCTACATCATCAGAACACTGCATACCAATGACATGCTGCAGATATCAGGACTGGTAAAGTATTTTGCTGCTCTGGCATTGTGGGACTTATCAATTTTATACTGAAGTCCTCAACAACACGTGCGCCTGATTTGATACAAGTCCACCTTGCTCGTTTCTCCATGTGATCCCATTTGAGCTCTCACTACTAATCGCGATACTGCAACATAGTCGGGGAGGTAATATTTGATTCATTAGGACCACTAGTCATTATTGTCAATCTATTACATCACAGAGAGCAGGGGCCTCTGGAGGCAAACACAGGTTAAAGCCACATGATTAAAATCACTTAGTGTAGAACACATAAAAAAAAAACCACTGGAAACGATGGAGCACTTATGAAGAATAAAAACCGCTGGTAGGGACTGCTATGGGACTAGAAGCTGGAGAGGAGGGAAAAAGAGGGGAGGAAGGTGTGGTGGTGGGGGGGGGGGGGGAGGCTCGGGGGGCAGGAGAAAGAGGAAGAAAAGGGTGGGCAGGAGGTGCGCCAAGAGGCAGGAGATGGGTGGTGTGGCAAATGAAGAGGGAAAATAATGCAGGATGGAGCACAGTGACACAGAAGGGGGGGAGGGCATGGGAGAGGGAGGTGGTGGGGGAGGTGGAAAAGTGCTCAGGGGAAGGGGAGGGGAGGGGAGAGGGAGCCCTGAGGAATAGGGGAGGAAGGTTGGGCTAGAGTTGGTAGGTGGGGTAGATGTCAGTTCAAAGCTCATCATCTGGGAGGGGTAGGTGCTCGAAGTTGCATTGGGGTAGGAGATGGAGGGTGTGAAGATGGAGAGAGGGCGGGGCACAATAGTAAAGGTGCAGCAACAGGCTGGGGATGGAGAGGAAGGGGGACACCAGGGGGTGGGGGGGCATTGAGTTGGCAAATGATATACAGGATGCGGATGTGTTCAAGGAAAAGGAGAAGGTGTGGGAAGGTGGTGAGGTCATAGAGTATGTGTGTGGGTGACAGAAGGTGGATATAGAAGGCGAGGAGGAGGAGACAGAGGAGAGGGGAAAGGATGGAGCCTGGGGGACTGCCAGCAGAGGGATAGAAAGTATGGGACTTGGAATTGTGGATAGTGACATAAGATGGATGACGGGAGGAGAAGGAAGCAATGAAATGGACGAAATTGATGGGGAGATCATAGGTCTGGAGTTTGAAGGGGAACATAAGATGGCAGACACAGTCGTAAGCATTCTGGAGGTCAATGAAAACAAAGATAGCAAAGTAGCGGGAGTAACGTTGGGTTGATGGGTAAGGTAAAGGAGCTGGATCAGTGTGGTGATGTGTGCGGTGATGGGAGTGTTGATGTCAGAGGGGGTAATTGATTCAAATACTCGAAACTAGGGGTAAGTGGCTGGACAGAGGTATGAGTGCTGTCAAGGATGGTGGGGAGAGGGATTAATCAAAATGGGGATCGTCAAGAATGTATAAGACCTTGGATAGGTGGGAAGCTAAATGGTTAGCTTTACTGAGGTTGTCAGGGAAGAGGTGGATGGACTTTGGAGGGGCAGTTGCGCAGGAGGCTGCAGGGGTCCATGGAAAGAGGAGAGGGTGAGAAGGATGGGGAGGTGGTCACTGCCAATAAGATCGAGGACATCCACCATGCTATGACCAATGAGGTTGGGGGAAGCGAGGATAACATCCAGGGTAGGGTTACTTTCAGGATGCGTGTGTTGTGGGAGAGGAACGAGATCACCAGGAAGGATGGCAAGGTACTGATGCCACTGCTAAAGGGTGGCAGGGCCACGGCTGTGGATGCTGAGGTCAGTAGTGATCACATAGGTGGAGAAGGTAAGGTCAACTTGGGAAATGAAGTCGTAGGGGAGAGGAGCTGCGGGATGAACATAGATAGTGGCACAGGTGATTGTGAGAGAGGGAAAAGAGATGATGAGAAGGTCTTCAGTCAGGTCATTGAGGAGGGGATGTGGCCGGGAAGGGAAATGCTTGAGGTGGCCAATAGCGACCCTGCCTCAGGCGAGGGTTAGGGATTGTCAGTGCAATGAAGGAGATAGGGAGAGGTATGGACAACATGGTGAGGTTGGAGGAAGGTTTCATTAAGGATGAAGGAGTCGACCTGGTGCTGGGATAGGTATGCATGAAGAGGTATTTGTTGGCAGGGAGGTAGTGGATGTTTAGGTAGAGGACACGATACAGTTGACATCCCAGGAGGTGGGAGTGGGGAGGGAAGTGGGACGAGGGGAGAGGGGCTTAAACGATGGTGTCTAGGTGGGTGAAGGTAAAGTGGGCCTGGTTGTGGCAGTAGGTGGCACAGGTATTTGAATGGAAAACAGAGCAGGCGGAAAGGGAAATCTGCTGGAGGATGTGGGGGTGTTGGAAGGGGTGGAAGTTCTGCAGGACAATGGTCAGGAACCATATGATGTCTTCAGCCATAAGGGGAGGACAGAGGGAATTGTTGGGTGGGTGTGCTGGTCAGTGGGGTGAATGGGAACAGTGAGCTCAGGGTTGGTTGGAGAGGATTTGGCTTTGCATTTGGGGGAGTAGGTGGGGTGGGGTTCATTGTAGGTGTTGCAGACAGGGAGAGAGGTGAGATTAGGACACTGTTTAAGGAAGTGGGAGGCTTTACAATGGGGGCAGGTGGGAGGCTTCTTGCAGTTTTGGGTGAGGTTGTTGTTGTACAGGAGACGGCACTCGCAGCAGTAGGATTGATGAGAGGAATGGGACTGGTCAACAGGGTGGCAGCGGTTGAAAATCAGGGCTCCCTGTACGAGGAGGTAATTGATGGAGGAGGCGGACTCAGTAAAGATATGCATGAGGAAGGAAGGGCCAGAGGAGTTGGAAATATGGCGGGACGAGCTTATTTCCATGCCAGGATGGGCATTCAGCTCCGCCAACACCTCCACCTCCGTGATCACAGGGCTGAGTTTGGTGATGACGGTGGTGAGGGTTGGCGGACAATGAGGGGGTTGGAGCTGACGAGGAGAGGAGGATGTAAGGAGAGAGATGAGAGACGCATGGGGAGCCAAGATGATATGGGTAAGGCGCCAGAGGAGATGAGTATGGAAAGAGGGAGAGGAGTACTTGATGAGAACAGAGTCCATGCCAGGGGTAGGTTGGGTAATGGGGCACTGGGGATGTATTTTAGGATTTCAAGAGTGAAGGCGTGGACATCTACGAATTGCGGATCAGGGTTGGCAACGATGAAAGTGTACAGGGTTGGGGCTGGGTAAATGGGTGAAGGGGTAGTATCCATGGCGGGATCAGAGGGAAGTGGGGCAGGCAGTGTTCTTTTGGAGGAGGGGTTAGAGATGATGTCGCCATTAGGGCGCTTGGTAGTTTTTTTGTGGGTGTGGCCTGGGAGGAGGAGTGAAGGACTGAGTGGATGAGGAGGAGGTGGGAGGCAGGCCCCACTTGGGAGGCGGTGGCACTAGGAATGGAAGTGGGGCTCTCTGTGTTGGCAACTGTGGCGTGGCAGGCATTGCCTCAGGCGGGTGAAGTAGGAAGAGTTGTAGTGGGGCAGGTGGGAAGGGGGAAAAGTCATCTTGTCGGGCAATTGTAGTTGGGGGGCCAAGAGAAGGGACAGGAGCAGGAACAGGAATAGGAGAAGGGGAAGAAGTAGGGCAAGGAGCAACATAGAGGTGGGAATACAGGGATGAGGAGGAGATGGAAGGGGAGGAGACTGTGAGGAGGGGAGGTGGAGTAGATGGGTTAAGCTCAGAGGAAGCACTCCACGAGGGCACAGTGAGTGCAAGGGAAGGGGAGGTGTAGATGATGGTGGTAGTCAGGGCATTAATTGTTGAATGCAGTGTCCACGGGTGACAGGAGTTGCCGAAGAGGGAAAGGAACTAAAGCAGGGGCCGACGGCGGCGAGCACTGGGAAGTGGCGAACACCGGGGGGCAGCATTGGCGGCAGTGGCTGCAGCGACGAGCAATGGGCGGTGATTCACGTGGCGAGCATCAGGCGGCAGCAGCGAGCACCAGGTGGCGGTGGTGACAGCAGGCACTGGAAGGTGCGGCGCTGGAAAGCACTGGATAGCATCGGTGACAACAGGCACTGGGTAGTGGTGGCAATGTTGGGTACTGGATGGCAGCGGCAATGGCAGGCACTGGGTGGCGGTGGCGACAGCGAGCACCAGGCGGCAACGGTGATGGTGGTGGCAAGCACTGGGATGCAGTGAGCACCGGGAGGTGATCTTGGCGATGACCAAGTGGTGGTGGCGGTGGTGGTGGCAGTGGTGAGCACCAGGCGGTGAGCAGCAGCAACGGTGAGCAGACGGACAAAAGGATGGCAGTGGCAGGCAGACAGACAGATGGCAACGGCTGGGGGCTCTTCAAAGTGACGATTATACCCTGAGTGTAGCCCAGGCATCATAATTCTTCGACTTGGACCTGAGGGGATCCAACCCTCGAATCTGGGACATTCGGAGTTGAAAGGAAATGTGATAAGTAGTCGTATATATAGAAGACTACCACAAACATTGCTAGCTGTGAAGTATTATCGTCATAAATAATTGTAAGATATATGCGTTTATAGCAGCAGAGAAAAAATAGTTGGAGCAAAGGAGGTGTTTATTACTTCCAACTACTTGCAAACTGAAATCGAATTGTTTAGTGTGAAGCCCCAGAACCAACAGATGGCAGCCTGAGATGCTAGCTGAGGAAGTGTGGTGGCTCTCTCCTTCTCTTTGGTTACAGCACTTGGCAATTCGTAGTACCAGAATATTTGTAGCCACACGAGTCTTATACTTTGCTCATTTAAAAATCGGAGCTGTGATGTATTTTGGAAAATTTTGTGTTCGCTTAACCAAAAGTGATGTGCTTTTGACACTATGTTCCTCAGCTCTCCCAAAGTGATAGATGCTGTAAGTAACAGTCTGCCCAACAGAAATACGGATTCTTGAGGATCGATCCCCTCGAGTCCGAGTGAGAAGATTATGCTGCCAGGGCTACACTTGTGGGGGAAAAGCATTTGGAACAGCCCCTTGCCCCGGCTGCTGCCACTGTCCGTGTGCTGGCAGTTACTGCTGCCGCCGCCGTCCGTCTGTCCGTCCGTCAACCGCCACCACCCGGTGATTTCCGCCAACACCGGCACTGCGCCCCAGCCGAGGATACTGGGCAACAACTTTTGGCATTGTTGTCCAGCCGCTGCCTGGAGGGATTTGCTGGACCATCTTCACTGCCTGTTAGATTCTTCATCACTGCCCCCCCCCCCCTTGTCACTCTTGTCACCACCGCCGCTGCTCCTGCCACCACTGCTGCAGTCCTTCGCCACCACCACTGTCCTTGTTGCCACTGCTGTTTCTCATCCCTGCTGCCATCGCCGTCAGCACCGTCACCATCTTCATCCCCATGGCTCAAACTCCATCATTTTCACCTCCCCCTAAGCTGCTCCAACCACCAGCACATGGAACTCATCCACAGACTCCATAACTGTCCTCCCCCTCCGTCCCCCCGACTCCTGTGCCGTTTTTGGCTGTCACTTCCCACGACTCTCCCTCACCTTTAGCTGTCGCCTCGTCGCCAACTTCAGACTTCCCACCCCTCACTGCATCACCTATGACAGGTTCCCAGCCAGCACAGATTTCCACCCACAGTACCGCAGCCTCTGCGACGCCTGTGCCATCGACCCCTGCATCACCTGCCCCTCAGTGAGGACTTGCCCTCCGCCACCTTCCCCTGCAACTGATCCCTCAGTCCCCTTCCTACCCTGTCCTGTCTAAGAAACCTACTAATTGCCCTAATGTTGACCCTTTACCCACCCAATCCACAAAGAAAACCCCTGATCACTGCGACCCACCCACCCCCATGTACGCAACTCTGGCCCCACCCCTGACAAACCTTTCCATCCACACTTTCGTCCTCTGCAATCTTGATCCTCTGTTCCTCGACACTCACACCCTCACCCTTGCAATCTGTAAATATTTCCCAAATGCCCCCATCTCCATTCTCATTCCTTGAAAACACTCGATTCTTCTTAAATCCCCCAGTGCTTCCTTCCACACCGATCTCCTCTCCAAAATCCCATGTATCCAATTTGGCCCATGAGCAACCCTTACCCCACCCAGTTGTCTCCCATCAGGATCAAACTCCCCAACATCCACTGACCTTCACCGCCATAATCATGAAGCTTAGCCCCATGATCATGGAGGCTGAGGTGTTGGCAGAACTAAATTCCCATCCTGACATTGAAATCCACTCAGCCTGTCACAACTTTCATGATCCCTGTCAGACTTACCTTATGCACCTATTTACAGAATTCCCCTCTATTGACCGCCTCCTTACAGAGGGAGCCCTCACCTACAATATATGTCACAAAGTTGACCCCTCCCATTCCCTCTCCAATCCTACCTCTGCTAACGCTGCACAAGTACAATGACCATGTCGCTCTTGCCTGCAAAATCCCCTCTCCCTGTCCCCACTGCAAAGATTCCCACTACTCGAAGAACTCCAACATCCCCTCTCTCCCATCCTGTAACACCTGTAACGAACCCCATCCTACATACTCCTCTAAATGTAAAGCAAAACCTCCTCCCGCCATCTCAGAGCTCACCATCCCTGTCTTCCCCATCGACGACCCCATCCACCCCAACAACTCGCTCCGCCCTCCTCCTACTGCAGAAGACATCATCCGCTTTGATACCATTGTCTCCCAAAACATCCATGCCTTCCAGCATGATTGTAGCAGGCCTCAATGTCTACAGCCATGCTCTTGCTGAACCCCAGCAGTGGTATTAGTTTATCACCACCCTCCACCAGACTAGGTTCCCCTCCCCCAACACCCCCCTCCTCAACCTCCTGTACACAGTAGATGTGCCCCAACCCACCCCTCCAGTCCACCTCGTGCATATGTCGATAACACCGCCTTCCTTGCCTTCCCTCCTACCCTGCAATGGAATGAATGCCTTCACCAGAATCACCTTGACCTTTCTGCCACATGGTGTAACCAGTGGGTCCTCAGAATCAATTCTTCCAAGACCCAGGCAATCATCGTAGATTGTACCACTAGCTCCTTCTGGCTCCTTGATTTTTCTCTTAGCATTTGTGCCCATCTTGTTTGCCTCTCTCCCACACTCACCTACCATGGACTCACCATTGACCATCACCTCACCTTGATCCCTCATCTCTGCTTTATCCAATCCAGTGCCCACGACCGCCTCCACCTCCATAAACTCCTCTCCGGCCAGACGTTGGGATTGCCTCTCTCTACCATTTTACACACTTACAAATCCTCGTTCTGGCCCATTCTCTGTTATGCCAGTCCCACCTGGATATCTGCGCCCCCCCCCCCCACCCCCAAAAAAAAAATTTGTATGTCCCTCCTGATCCTTGTGTGCCATGCAGTCTACCTTGCCTTACGTTTATTCCTCCTTTACCCCAGTAGATCCTCAATGACCTGATTCCTATCCCCAATCTGCTCCTTTTCCTTGAGCATATCTGAGTCCTCTAAACCTCCAGCCGACTCGATGCCGCCCCCCTCCTCACCCTCCCTCACTGCTCCTCTCCTTTCTGATGCCCGCTTGCTGCCTTGCCTTCACTGTTGTGTCCCTCTTACCCTCCACCTCTACACCCTTCATCGCCTTTCCCAAGTTGGCTTGTCAACTCTGCCTCCCAGATGATGCCCTCTCTCCCTCCATTTATCCCTGTCAACTCTGATCCTCACTTCCCCATCCCTCCTTCTGTCCTTTTCCCGAGCTCCCAATCCCCCCTTCTGTCCTGTTTGTTCTCTCCCCCCTACCCTCTTTTTCATTCCTTTTCTCGTCCCTTAAATCCCTTTGCTTTTCCCTCCACTGCCTTCCCCACTCCTTGTCGCCTTCGCCCTGCCCCCCCCCCCCCTTTTTTTCTGTGTCCTCTTCCTCCATCGGCTCCCCCCTTTTGCTTTTCCTCTCCTCTCCTCCTTTACCCCCTCTGCTGTTAGCCTCCCCCCCCCCCCCCCCCCCGACCCGCCTACATCAGCTTTCTTGTCTGCTTCATAGTGCAGTGTTTCAGTGATGTGACAGCATTGTGCATCATGTTTTTACGTGTTGTGAACAGACACAATCCTGTCACTGGATGTGTTTTTGCAACTCTTGCGAACAGAAACCAAACTGTCGCCAAGTTTCTTTAATTGTGCCTGTCTAATTACTATGTATTTTAATCAGCATAGCCGACCCTTTGGTTTTTTATTTTGAGTTACGCTACTTTACGCCCTATTACGGTTTTAACCCGTCACCGTTTTAGCTCCTGGTTATATCGTTTATTCTTCACTCATTATGTTTTTAAACTATTTTGTAGGCTGCAGAGCGGCATATTGCGCTGCTGCCAGCCCGCCTCCCCCTCTGAGGGGGAATCAAATTTTGATAAAGAGGGACAAAAAACGGGAATTTGGGGAACAGAGAAAAGAAGCCACATCACATACAGTATTTTAGCTTGAACTAATATGCGATTAAAATTGGCGCACAGTGTTTTGAGGTTAAAGAGTTGATGAATCGTCACATTTGATCGCGAAAACTTGTTGGAATGATACTAAAATGTAAGGCATATTACTGAACCAACAAAACAGACTGTCTCTATCTATAGTAAGATATCTAGTTCAAGCAATACGCTTTCATTATTTGTTTACTTGCATGCGCTGTATTGTTACAGGACACGTGGATTTGTTAACAAGACATAAAAGCTATAACAAATATGCAAATGTAATACGAATAATATAAACGATTTTGTTAATTTCTCGGCATTTAATAGCTGTTTCTATACTACAGTAAAATGTGTCAAATACAAATAGTAGTACAACATGAGTGTAAAATGTTCATAAAACTTATCAATATGCATCACATCTCCCATTTTAAACAAGCAATGTATAAGACTGGTGTGACTACAAATATTCAGTAATTGCCGATTGCTGAGTGCTGTTAGCAAAGCGTATGAGAGACCCGCAACACTTTCTCACTCAGCGTATTAGGGTTCCATCTGTCGGTAACATCTAGCAACACTGCGGTTCGGAGCTTCACTCCAAACAATTTAAATTCTTCATACTTCATTTCAGTTTGCAATTATAAGTTCTACAGGCAGATGATAGATGTAATGAAGAAGTCCCTCGCTTTAACTGTTTTCACTCTGTTGCTATAATCACGTGTATATTCCAATTAATTATGAAGTGAATAGTTCATACCTAACAATATTTGCAGTACAATGTTCTACATATTCATTCATTAAATTAGTATTGCACGGCTACAACATGAACAAAGCCACAGGGGCCGTGTTCCTAGACATCGAAAAGGCTTTCGATCATCTCTGGCACAACGGACTCATACGCAAACTAAGCGAAGCTGGTTTCCCAGACGGACTCGTACGTCTCATACACTCATATCTCACGAACAGATGCTTCAACACTAACGTGCAGGATAAACAATCAACACAACACGGTATCCAAGCTGGAGTACCCCAAGGAAGCATTCTGGGGCCCATCTTGTTTAACCTGTACATTAATGACTACCCAGCGACACGAAACACGACGTTAGCCGTCCACGCGGATGACACAGCCATCCTCGCGCAAGACTGGAAACCGTCGAACATCAACTCATGAATACAGACAGCACTCAGAACAGCTGAGCCTTGGCTGGAGCGATGGCGTATTAAAGTAAACGTCGACAAGTGCGAAGCAGTTCTGTTCACACGCAGACCGAAACTACTGCGCAAACACCAACACTGTAGACCGAGAACACTACATACACGCCCAATACGTTTCCGAGAGAAAGTCAGATACCTTGGTGTCTGGCTAGACCGGAAACTTACATGGGGGGACCACATCGAATACGTTGCCAACCGAGCGCACGCGAGGCTCAAACAGCTCTACCCAATGCTCAACAGGGAAAGCACACTGAATAGGAGGGTGTCGAGGTCCTTATACACGACACTGATTAGACCTCTGATGACGTACGCAGCTCCCGTCTGGGGATATGCAGCTCCCACACGACTGCGCCGCCTGCAGATCATACAGAACAAAGTGCTACGAATCATCAGCAATGCTCCACGCTACACACGCACCGTGGATCTTCACCATGAATACTGCCTTGATACCCTCAAGGAAGTATTCAAGAAACACGCGACTATACAGGAACTCGAGACACTCGAACAATCCTTTCATCCTCACTCTGGGAAACTACGATCACAACCACAGGTGGAAACACAAGCGGCAAAAGACACTGCTAGCTAGGGCATAACCACCTATGGTAAACTAACATACGCAAACAGCGACAAACGCCGGTAAGCCCCTGCATATCAGCAACACTGACTGGCAACTACCAGCTGCTATTAGAGCCGACCAACAGGCCGCAGCAGGGACACCGACGAGCTCGCCCACAGACGCACGAACAATCTCCCAACACTCCCTCACACTGTGCCTCCGGTATATGACCTATCGGACACAAGACCGATAACAAACCTAACTGTTGCAGGTTGCAGGACGCTGAACGAGGACTCTGTACCAGCACCCAGCGCCAGCCGCCGAGCAGCACAAACGCACAACGTCAAGGTATCGACATGCATGATACCCACTACTAACAAAGCCTATCCTTGCACAACCTATCGCAGGCAGCAAGACAACCGCTACTGCTCTTGCCGCCCGACCTAACTTTCGCAGAGGTTTTTTTCCCTTGGCTCTTGCCTTGGCACTTTTTTTCCTCTGCCCTTCAAACTGCTACCCTTCGTCAGATTTCGACCAATCTATCTCCAGATGAGCGCGTATTAATGGTTAATCCTAACCAGACGTACGCAAACATCGCAGCACCCACATCCTGTGACACCTCACTTTAGAGAATACTAACCCTTATGCAGAGATGGCAGTAGACCTTTTGTGTTGGCCATCATGCCGGTGTGGGCGTGGAGGGGCTCCACCTCTTAAAAAAAAAAAAAAAAAAAAAAGTATTGGGGCGATTATTGCACAAGTTAGTTATAGTTAATTTACATAATTTTTGAAAGGCATGGTTGTTGATCATGCCCACAATCTGCATGAACGTAGTACTTATTATATCAACTTCGTTTTAACTGTAATGGTAATGATTTCAACGCTTGATGCTCAGTTGTTGCGTAAGATATGCTAGTTCACAGACTAAATTTTGTTTCAACGACACAATCAGCATTAAGTTCGGTTTACCTATGTACTTCAATTGGCTTTAGTTTCAATTAATGGAACAAGTGTGAAAGTATTGATAGTGTGCGATATTGAGAATCATTTCGCAAATTACCACACAGTACCACAGGAGCTCATATTTTGAATACGGGTTCTAACCACGTTGTTGTGCCTTCACAAGTATCTGAACTACATTCATTGTAAGTCACTTGATTTATCGATAATTCAAAAAGCCAGTGACAGCAAAACTGGAAAAGTTGCCACAGCGTCTTTACATCGTCTTTGTCAGAAGTAAGGTTAGTTTCTATGTTTGTAAATGAATCTGGGGGCATCGTTTGTGCAAAGTGTGAAACGTCCCCCCACTCAAGTGCTTTCATTACCAGAAGTATTAGCAGTTGTATAATGTGAATTATATTGCTAGTAATTAGTAGCAATATAAAATTTTAATCATTCTCCGAGAATGATTCTCGTGATTTTGTCAGACGCGACTACTGGATGCTCTATGTACCCATCCACATTTAGAAGAGGTAGTCATGAAGATTCAAAATGACTCTTGAAGAATTCGCACCGTAAAGGAGCCATAGTTGATTATTATCAAGTGTGCAGAATGAGTATTGGTACAGTGCGTAACTGAAGTTATTATGTGATTAGAAAGGAATGATAAATAGATGTGAACCATACTGAGACTGAATAACGAAAGTTCCATTCACATTCCATTCCCCCACATTTTCTGCCACGTATTTAATGATAACGACTTGCTAGAGTGTGATACGGTACTGATCCGTTTATCCTTGAATGTTGATTCTGATGACGGACTGACCTGTAGCGTAGCCCAGTCTCTAGGTTAGGACAGAAGGTTGCGTGTTTTCAGATTGATAATGTGCACGTCAAACATTGGAAAGCACTGATCTTACAGATACAAGTTGAAATTGGGAATATTAGTAATGCAATATTTTAAAATACAGGCAAAGGTATAGCTGTGTATTGTACCGTTGGAAATAATATCAGTCTTGTGAATACAGCTGTTTAATGTTTGGTAAAAGTTACCTAGTAGACACCAGATTGAATTTTTTGTGGTTTATTTACAATATATGCGTGTAATATGCATCAAAATACTCATCAGAGACTTAGCCATTATCTGGTTTTAAAATCACCATGCAATTTTAACTTCTTTTTTTTTTATTGAGTTTCGATTCCCTCTGGAAGGGGTTGGGCTGGCAGCAGCTTCGGATTTTTATTTATTTATTTATCTCTTGTTCTGGTGATCCATGTTGTGACACTATCACAGGATATGGAACGTGTCAATTTTACAAGCTTTTGGCTAGAATTGATGGTAATACATAAAACAAAACAAAAGGCAGTAAACAGTAACTTAGGTCCCAATAAAAAAGTACATTTTAGAGATAGATCAAGATTACAAAACAATAAGTGTTACAGAGAAATAAATAGTGCAAAATATGTGTTTACAATAAAAATATTCTGTTTTACAAATACAAATTTGGGCATACATTTGCAATTTACAATACAAGAAATGTTAAACACTGTAGTTCAGGAACTCTTCTAATGTATAAAATGATCCTTGCATTAGGTACTGCCTTAAGGTGTTTTTTAAATAGGAGATCATCGTCTACCAAACATTTAATTCTTGAAGGTAGGGCATAAAAATCTTACAGCCACTGAAATGGACTCCTTTCTGCACCATACTTCGATTTGGCTGTTCATAGTGGATATCATGTTTTCTTTTATTATTGTGACTGTGATATGCACTATTCAGCTTAAAGATGGATTTTTCTTACCTTATGAAGCACATCAACGAGAATATATATTGCGCAGGGGATGTAAGTATTTCAAGCTTCTTAAAAAGATTCCTGCATGTGGCTCTAGGATGGACTCCACACATGATCCTTATGGCTCTTTTTCGTACACAAAGTACTTTTTTAGCCAGTGGCTGATTTCCCCAAAATATAATTCCATATGCCATAATTGCATGAAAGTAACCATAATACGCTGACTTCATGGTTTCCACATTTCTATAAGAAGAAACAATGCGCAATGTGTATGTTGCTGAACTTAGTCTTTTGCACAGATCCACGATGTGGTTTGACCATTTCAATTTGCAATCAGTATGCAAGCCTAGGTATTTTGAGGAATCTACCCTGTTTATTGTCTGCTCACCTATCTTTACAAATATTTCATCATCTTTGGATGTTTTGTGGAACTGAATGTAGTTTGTTTTACAGCAATTTAAAATAAGACCATTAATGTTGAACCAGTTCACCGTTTCATTTAAAACCTTATTTGCTGTTATGAGTTGATCCATTTCCCTGCTGCACCACTTAAACCGAGATGTGCAGCTTTTTGTAAAAGAATGCGGTGATTTACACAGTCAAATGCTTTTATTAGGTCACAAAATATGCCAATCACTTTGTTTTTTGTTGATAGATTCCAAGAATTTGCCAGTAAACGCAAATATTGCATCTACCACTGACAAACCTTTCTGAAATCCAAACTGACTTTTGCTGAAGCTATTGTGTTCACTGAGATGCTTAACTATCCTGGCATGCATTAGTTTCTCTAAAACCTTTGAAAAGCTTGTCAGTAGTGATATTGGCCTATAGTTAGCAGTATCCATCTTATCCCCCTTCTTATACAGCGGTTATACAACTGCATACTTAAGCCTCTTAGGAACTATTCCTTGTTTAAGTGACACATCAAAAATGTGGCAGAGGACTTTACTTACATGGCTGGAGCAGTATGTCGATGTTCAGCCTACAGAATTTTTAAAACATAATAATAAGTAAAAAAAGCAGGCAATAAAAATGGTGGCTTTTAAATTGTAAACTGGTGGAAAGTTGTGGAAGTTAAAATATAAAACAAACAGTTGGTGATGCTAATTAAGTACACACGGGAAGCAGACAAGTACAACAGTAGACAGACAATTAAGAAACCCGGTGACAGTCTGGTTTCTGTAGGCAAGAGATAAGTAAATCACACTCAGTGTCAGTATAGTTTCTACTCACAACACTTCAGAAAAGACGTATAACACTTAACACTCACTTAAAACACTGCTCTAAAAAGTTGGCATGGAAATGACACACCACAGCCCAGGTCATCACCTTGGGAAAGGAGATGAAGGGTGTGGAGGTGCAAGGTAGGTGGGACACAATGATGAAGGCACGGCTGTGGGTGCGGGTTCAAAAGGAGAGGAACATCCAGGGAATGGGGGGGATCAAGTCTGTGGGAGGTGTAAAGGATGCAGATATGTTCAAGGAAGAAGAGCAGATGGCAAGGAATCAGGTCGTATAGGATCCGCATGGGGTGTGGCAGGTGTATACGGAAGGCTACCACAACCTTTATTCGGCCTTCACATTACTCGGCTGCCCCAATTCTCAACTTCAACCAAAAGGAACACTGTGTGAATTTACGTCAGTGGAAAGGGCACAAGGCAGAAAATTCCGCTGGTGCTCTCAAATTGTAGTCAACCAATATAGTTAATTGGACCACATGGTGACTAAATTTCACCAATAGAAACACTCAGTGTTGCTCACAGGGAAACCTCCCCAACAGCAAACCACCAAAATGAACCACACAACATGAATCGATGTGGCTTGGCTAGTTGAAACCCCTACTCAACTTTAACATCCTCGGTCAGTGAACCACGAAGCTTGTAGCGATGGGACAGCTCCACACATGCTTCGACACTGCTCAGGGATGCGCAGCAGATCCAACCGATTGCACCGCTCGGAGATAACTTCCCTAGTCCTCAGCAACCGACCGACTCCTCTCAGAATGCCGACAACATCCAAAATTGACGTCAGTGGAAATAACGCCAACTACACACACAACCTGACAAACACTTGCACGAAGACCTGAACAATACCCAACAGTGAGTAAGCACACATGATGACAAATAGGGAGTTGATGTACACACACACAGCTGACTCACGAACAATCGGCGAGCCAAAACGCGTCGTCTGTTAGGATGATTGACCGATGATCCACCGAGACCGTGGCCCGGCTCAAGTGATGCGTGGCAGCAATGGTCGGGCGAGCCGTGTCGACGCCGACCTCACCGCTGCTCCAAACCTACTGCACCAGTGCCGCATCGCAACTCTCGACTGGCAGGTCCGGACTGCACTCCAGACGCGGTCCAACTGACTGGCGGCCTGAACTCGCGACCGGAACTCACTTACGACAGACAACGCCCGGGAAGTAATAGCAGTCGAGCAATGATACTTCGAGATGGGATATATCAAAAAGTGCTGCTAGTGCCAGTCACGGTCAGGCAAAGCAGCAACTTAGTGACAGTAGTAATTTAAATTAATGTAGTGAGGTGGCAGTACATTAAAAACAGGGTGTAAAATACATGATGGCAGGAACACAACCCACACACGGCTCAGTTAACTGCACCGTTTATCTCGCTACTTGCGACTTATGTTTGCTACTTGTCTCTGGAATCGCAACTAGAGAAGAGGTTCACAGGACATGGTTACTGTGAAGGAATGCTTTGCCTGGTGATAGACACACACAGAACTCAACGCCACACTGCCAATAAACTCTTCCAAGTTATTGGTCTGCTTTCCAAAGCCTTTTCTGGAAACCATCCTACCCTGCAAAACCCTCTCCTCCTCAATGACCGTCCCTTCCCAGACAACTTCTGTAAGGCCAACCACTTCACCTCCCACCTATCCAAAGTCTTTTCCATTCCAGATGATCCACAATTTGATTACTCCCTCTTCCCCGACGTTGTCAAATGTCTGGATACCACCGCTCCTCCCCTTGCTCCTAACTTCCAGTACTTGGGCCACACACCACCATGAGAACTTAAGACTCCCATCAGTACACAGGACATCAGCCTCACACTCTGCACTAAACACAACTCTGCTCCCACCCGTGACCACACTACCTACCGCCATCTCAAACACTGCCTTCCCTCCTTTCTTGCAGCCCTTACCATCCTCTATAATGTAGTCTTTGCCAATGTAATCCTTGCCACCTGCTTCTACTTTGTCCTGTGGAAAACCTGCCATATCCTGATGTTCCCCAAACCTAACAAGCCTCTGTCTGATGCCTCTTCCTATTGCCCTATATGTCTCACACCAGTGTTCAGCAAGCTCTTAGAATACATCCTTACCTGGCACATCCATCACCACCTCCACCGACACCACCTCCTCCCCAACACCCAATGTGGCTTTCGTCCTTCCTTCTCTGCCAACAATCAACTCCTATACCTCACCCATCTCCTCTCCCTCCAACTTAACTCCAGCCGCTCCACCATTTTTGTCTCCCTTGACGTGGTAAAGGCGTACGACCGCATATGGCATCCCAGTCTCCTGTTGAAACTCCAGATTTACGCCCTTCCTATCACCTATGTCTGTCTGATTACCTCCTTCCTCTCCACCACCCCCCCTATGTCACCGTTCGTTACACTGATTACTGCATCTTCTAGCCCTCTGTGGGTTGCCCTGGACTCTGTCCCCCACCCTCTCCTCTACCATCCTCTACCATCCTCCACACCTATATATCCTTGATCCATCGCATCCTCTGCTATGCCAGTCCCGCCTGGATCTCTGCCGCCCCCAAATTCTATAAATCCCTCCAGATCCTCTAGCACCTTGCACTTTGCCCTCCCTTCTGTATACGCCTCCCATCCCCCATGTGGAAATTCTATGACCTGATTCCTTTCCCCCATCTGCTCCTTTTCCATGAATATATCAGAGTCCTATACACCATCTGCAGACTTGATGCCCCCATCCCCTGGTTGCTCCTCTCCTCTCCACCCCTGCCCTCTGCTGTGCCTTCACCATTGTGCCCCCCCTCCCCCCTCTTCCTCTACACACTTCATCTCCTTTCCCAAGGAGCCTTCTGTCAACTCCCCCTCTCTGAACATGCCCTTTCTCCCTCCATTTATTCCTCCTATCAACTTTGATCCTCACCTCCCACTTTCTACCTCTTTTTCCTAGGCTTCCTCTGGCCCACCCTCTTCATGTTTTTCCTTCTTCCTGCATACTCTGTCTTTGACTCCCTTCTCTCCCCTGAGTACTTTTGCATCCCCCTCCTCTGCCTTTACCCACTCCCTCTCATGTCCACCCTGCCCTCCCTTATGAGTCCTCACCCTTCATCGGCCCCTCAACCCCACTGTTAGTGTATTCCTCAACTCCTCCCTTTTTCCCCCTCATCTGTTCATGTCCCCTCCCCCACCCCCCTCCCCTTCACCATTCTGCCCTAGGCTGTGGTGTGTCATCTCCATGCCAACTTTTTAGTGCAGTGTTTTAAGTGAGTGTTAAAGTGTTCTGTGTCTTGTCTGAAGTGTAGTGAACAGAAACCATACTGTTGCTAGGTGTGAGTTTTTATCTGTTGTGAACAGAGACCATACTGTTGCCGTATTTCTTAATTGTCTGTCTACTATTGCACCTGTCTGTTTACTGAATGTTTTACTTTGCATTGCCAACTCTTGTTTTATATTTTAAATTCCACAATTTCCTGCCAATTTACAATTTAAGAGTCACCATTTTTAATGACTTCTTTTATTGTTTATTACCTTCCTACTATGTTTTTAAAACTTCTGTAGCCTGAAGAGTGGTGCACTAAGCTACTAAGAGCCCTTCAAAGATGAACAAGAAGAAGAAGCAGAAGAAGAAGAAGTAGAAGAAGAAGAACATGAAGAAAAGAAGAGGTTCACAGGAAGAAGTAAAAAATTCAGCAAGATGGCACATAGCTTGAATGTTAAAGGCTACTTGCAACTCCTAGTTGCGACTCAAATTGCAGCCAGATTGTATAAAGTTGTTATTGTGACATGTCTAACTTCTCAATCACTGTGATTTATAATAGATATACAATTTCTTGCCCACCCCCAATAAATATTTAATTGGTGGCTGAATCTAACTGTTCATGTATATCACTAACAAATACTTACAAATTTTTTGTACTCTCTGTGGATTCATTTTTAAGTCCTCTTACTACATCTCTGAATAGTGGCAGCGAGGATTTCCCTCAGTCAAATGACCATACGATCTCCTTGGCTTTGTGTCATGCCTGAATACAATAAATTCCAACTATAGCCGCAATTATATCTGCAACTCCAGTTTGCGCCCTAATCCTATGTGTATTTTCCTGTATACCCACAGGAACTTCCAACACACATTTTCAGCATTGCTGTCGGAAGATAACTCAGCTTTTGAATAGTTTTCATTCTGAATTGAAGTCCATGGGAAACCTCGTTACTAAAAGTCACGGCTGGTAAACCTCATATTTCCAAACTTCCCCTTTTGGACAGTTAGGAAGTTCAATGTTACAAACCCTACTGAGTTTACAGAAAAGCAGCCTAGGCTATTTTTACTCTTCTGTTTATTTACTTCCCTGACCACTCAAATATTGTCTTCAATGTCCATAAATATAAAAACTCATTATAGCTTCTATGATATTTATCAATTTGTTGCTTGTGAATTTCGTTAGTCTTGTTGTATATTGAATCTTATGCCTAGTTTCAGACTTAATTTTTCATATTATTTCATATCTCCATGAATTGGCCAAATCTCCTTGTGGAGAATGATAAAGTCCATTTTATTAGTAACTGAGGTAGAGTCTGTGCAGGATAAAGTGTCCAATGTGCAGTGACCAGTTTTTCACTTTCTGGCTTGCGGGCGATGATACCATCAAGACGTACGTGCTGCAGTATTTCTTAAGACGATTTTACATAAACTATTTGGTAAAAAAAATTGATTTCTGCATTACTTAGTCAGGCTCATGATGATATGCACACCATTTCTTTAATGGTCATAGTTATTATGATATTTACACGGAAGTAAGACACGGCACAAAATTCTAAAAAGTTTGCAATGACAAACAGGGGTTGATATAATTTTGTGTTTGGGACATATTACATAATATGTTACTGCATATGAAATTTATCGAAGACACTGAATTTTTCATTAGACTTGGGTGAAGGTCTATCCGGCACCAATCTCGAGAAAATGTAGCACTCTCATTTGTGATCATATTGCAGCAGCGATAAAGCCAGAGTGAAATGTCCAAAACATTCTTCATATTTCATAAACAGGAGGAACATAGGGCTGGACAGTGATACTAGAGCGTGGCAGCAGCTGCTGCACAATTGTAGTACGCAGCATCGAAGACAGAGGGCAGGGAGAGCTACAGAGCAGACTGCATGCAGACTCCTGAGAGTACGAAAGTTATAAGAGTGCATTTTATTTTGTTTCTTTCCTTTCAAGTACACAAAATAAAAAAAAGAAAATGTTCACATTGAAGGCTAGTATCACCTGAATCAAAAGCATGACTATATTGGAAAAAATTTCTCTGATACTAGTATATGCAGGCCCTATGTAGGTTAAATATGGGATTGTATGAATGTATGGTGTGCTTTCTGACATGTCCCAAAGAGCAGAAACCTTGCTTACCAAAAAATGTTTTTGTTGGAGTGAAGACACTGAAGTGAGGGGTCAGTGATGCTGTTATTGCTTTTAATGATGGCAACACTGGTAGGGTGAGAGTGCTACAGCATATGGGAATTAATCCTGGAGCAAACCGCATCAAAGAACTTAAACAGAAGGTCAAGGTTCGCATTGATAAAGCAGAGTATGCAGTACAGTTGGCCACTAAGAAGTCCAGAAAGGAGAAAAGAAGAAAACACTTGGATAAAGATCAACATGCATTTCGGGTACCGCTCTGATAAACAACGCAAAACAAAACAATATCGACCAGCTGAGACTGTGCAAAAAAGATCGACAGGTCCTTATACTCGCCGACAGTCACGGTCGTCAAATTGCAGAAAGAGTGTCTAGCCTTTTACCAAGCTACAATGTCATGGGTTTCGTGAAACCAGGAGCTTGTTTTTCGGAAGTAACAAAACCAATTGAAAACTCTTGTAAAAACTTTGGACCATCAGACTACGTGGTAATTTTTGGAGGTGCGAACGATGTTGCCAGGGATCAAGCCAACGACATAAAAATAGCTCTTAAATGTTTACTGAAGCAGACAATCCACACGAATGTGTTAGTTATTAACCAACCACAGAGGCATGACCTACCTTCCTGGTCATGTATGAATCAATTAGTGACTAAGATAAACTCTGACATAAAGGATGTTTGTGGAAAATTTGAGCATGCAAATGTAATAGATGTAAGCACTCTTGAAAAATCCATGCACACCAGACACGGACTTCATCTAAATTATGCTGGTAAACAATACCTAACAGAGAAAATATATAATTTTGTAAAGCATTACACTAGAAAACTTACCAGTACATTGTATAATTGGCTCATAACAGGCAATGAAAGCTCAAAAAACAAAGCAGAAAATGTTAAAGGTGTCCAAATTGATTCACAAGGAAGTGTGGAACCCAAGGAAAGAACAAATAGCACAAAAATGGGCCAAAACACACTAGATAAATGGTTGGGAAGAAACACACTCCAAGGGACAGGTAGAGGTTTTTTAGAGTAGCTGAGGGTGCCACAGGGGAATGTGTTGCAGAACAAAATTATACATACACTCTAAAAGTCGTTCACCAAAATGTGCAGTCTCTACCAAACAAACTTGATGAAATAAATGTACTTCTTAGGAATGAGTGGAAGGAGGTATCAGTTTTATGTTTTTGTGAGCACTGGCTAGAGAAGGACCATTTACAGTGTTCAAACATAACCGGTTTCACTCTGGCAAACTACTTTTGCAGATCAATATCAAAGCTTGGAGGAAGCTGCATTTATGTAAAAGAAAACATAGACTATAAGATAATAGACTGTGTACATCACTTAGGAAGCGAAAAACACTTTGAAGCCTCAGCTATTGAAATAACATCAGGAAAAACTTTAATAATGTGTGTTTACAGATCACCCAACAGCAATGTAAACATTTTCTTTAAAAAACTTGACCTTGCACTAGGGAAACTTAAAAATACTTGCAAAACTATAGTTCTGTGTGGCGATTTTAATATTGACCTCTTAACACACAGCCACCAAAGAGAAAAATTCCTTAATATTATTCGAGAATATAACCTGTGCACTAAAATAAACTCCCCTACACATGTAACAAAAACTAGTGCTACACTTATTGATCCAATCTTTGTAAACACTGACATGCACACCTCAGAAAACTTTAACACCGGCTACAGTGACCACAATGCACAGCTACTTGCCGTATGCGGAAGTGTTGATTTGTCTAGGAATGGAAGTGTTATCTACAAGAGAAAATTCAGCGTGCAAAATATTGAGCACTTCAAACATATGCTAAGTACCCACTCGTGGAATAAAATCTACAACAGTTACAACACAGATGAAAAGCTGGATAATTTCATGGAAATTTACAGACATTGTTTCGAAATTGCATTTCCAAAAAAGAAAATAATTTGTAGAGGCCCCAGCAAACCCAAAACTTGGATTACATCAGGGATCAAAGTATCATGTAGAAGAAAAAGGGAACTTTTTGCACTATCAAAAACAGATAGCAGCCCTGAATTTGCTCACCACTTCAAAAAATATAAGTTAACTCTGAGTCGTGTAATAAGGGAAGCAAAATTAAGGGATAATGACAAACTTATTATGGAATCATCAAACAAAGCTAAGACAATGTGGAATACGGTACAGAGACTTACTGGTAAGGTGGAAACACACAAAAATATTGTATTGTCACAGGCGAGCAGCAAGATCACTGATCCAAAATTAATTGCTAACCACTTCAATTCTTACTACACCAATATTGCTCGTGAGTTAGCGAAGGAACAAATGGGAAAAACATCAAACAAAATATTACAGGAAATTTCTGGAAATAGTGTAACAAATACATCCATGTTCCTCCGTCCAATAAGTAGGGAAGAACTGTTAAACAGTATAAAGTCATTAAAAAATAAATATTCAGCCGGTGTCGACGATGTGCCAGACTATATTATAAAAGTATCAGCTGAACAGATACTCGCACCACTGCTAGATATATGCAATTCTTCACTATCAAGTGGTATTTTCCCACAACAGTTAAAAACTGCAAAAGTTGTACCCCTTTACAAAAAGGGCGATCGGCAGCAGATGGTCAACTATAGGCCCGTGTCACTCCTATCAGGTTTTTCAAAAATCATTGAAAAACTAGTTCTGCTACAACTAACTGATTTCTTTAACAAAAAAAATATGATTTCAGGATGTCAGCATGGCTTCAGGCCTCAGTGCAGTACTGAAACAGCCACTTTTAGCCTCATAAATCGTATTTTAAATTCAGTGGATAATCACAAAAATGTTTCGGGGATTTTCCTGGATTTAACAAAAGCATTTGATCTAATAGACCATGAAATTCTCCTAAGAAAGTTAGAGTGGTATGGTGTAAGAGGCCTGCCACACGAGTGGCTGAAATCCTACCTAGAAAATCGCTCTCAGGTAACAGAGGTAAAACACATGGGAAAAAACGAACTCCAAGCTTATCAATCGAAACCTTCCACATTAACCCACGGTGTACCACAAGGCTCAATTTTAGGTCCCTTTCTCTTCCTAATTTTCATAAACGACTTCCCCCTACACGTTCAACACTCCGAACCAGTGCTATTTGCAGATGACACAAGCATATTAATTGAAGGTGAAAACGAAATGGCTCTAAGTTTAAATGCTAAAGTCACAAGTGATAATGTCTCAGAGTGGTTTATGAGGAATAAATTACTGATAAACCCTCAAAAAACAGTCTTCTTACACTTCCATACACAACAAAATAAAAACCCTTTAAAACCAAACATGTCAATAGAAAACCAAAGAATTAACAGTGTCACTGAAGCAAAATTTCTTGGCATCCACTTACAAGACAATCTTAAATGGAATTCCCACATCACTTCATTAAATTCTAAACTATCCAAAATGACTTATGCGATGAGGATTATATGGAACAACACAAGTCCTGAAACAGTTAGAGCAGTGTATTACGCTTGCATACACTCCCTATTAAGATATGGCATCATATTCTGGGGAAGTTCTCCTCATTGCATAACCACATTCCGGAAACAAAAAAAGATTGTGAGGGTAATGAAAAATGCCAACAGCCGAAAATCATGCAAACCATTCTTTAAAGAACTGGGGATTCTACCCCTACCATGTATCTATATACTAGAAGTTGTAATGTTCCTAAAAAAGAGCATGCTAAAAAATGGAAATGTATTTATTCAAAATAAATCTGTACACGAACACCATACAAGGGCAAACAGTGACATACACAGACATAATTGTTATACCACACTGTGCAAGAAAGGTGTATATCACTCAGGTTCACATTTGTTTAATAAGCTGCCAAGTAATCTAAAGGCCATAAACAAAATCCATAGCTTTAAAAAATCTGTAACATCATATTTCTTGGAAAACTGTTTTTACTCAGTTAAGTTGGTTGTCACAGTATAAAAATGTAATGTAACAACATAGCAATATAAAAATGTAACAATTTATAAATGTAATTTATACACCAATGTAACAGTATATTAATGTAATATTTTGTCCAACATCTAAGGTATGGTATATGTACCACAAAGATTCAGGACGTAAATAAATAAATAAATAAATAAAAAGAGTCATTCCAATCCCGGGAGCGGAAAGACTTACCTTAGGGGGAAAAAAGGACAGGTATACACTCGCACACACGCACATATCCATCCACACATACAGACACAAGCAGACATTTGGTCTTTAAATATGTCTGCTTGTGTCTGTATGTGTGGATGGATATGTGCGTGTGTGCGAGTGTATACCTGTCCTTTTTTCCCCCTAAGGTAAGTCTTTCCGCTCCCGGGATTGGAATGACTCCTTACCCTCTCCTTTAAAACCCACTTCCTTTCGTCTTCCCCTCTCCTTCCCTCTTTCCTGATGAGGCAACAATTTGTTGCGAAAGCTTGAATTTTGTGTGTATGTTTGTGTTTGTTTGTGTGTCTATCGACCTGCCAGCGTTTTTGTTCGGTAAGTCACCTCATCTTTGTTTTTATATATAATTTTTCCCACGTGGAATGTTTCCTTCCATTATATTAATAAATAAAAAGAGGATGATATACAGTATGGTGCAGGCTGCTTCTGAGTGACTAAAAATAAAAAATTAAGCATATATTAAGTGAGTTACAGTCTTTTGAAACTTCAGAAGCCAAGCCTGAAAACTTCCATTTTCTGTTGCATATTTCTCTAAATCTCAGAAACCACCTTGAGTAGAGTACTCAAATTTTCAGTGAGTAATATCATACATATCCTGAGTCTACTGAACTGAAAGGAGAACATAATGTTATGTATAATTAAAATTATTTTTAATCTACTAAACAGTACACAAAATTTTAATTGTGTAATTAAAAAATTGTATTTCCGAAAGCAGTGGCTCAAATGCAATTATTTTAGTTCAGTAGACTCAGAACATACAGTGTAATGTACTGTAAAACTTTCATGTCAATGGCTACAGTGCTTCCTGAAATACAGGGAAGCTGAGTCTCTAAATTTAGCGTTGTTGGGATACTGCGTTCCAACTCCCATTAACGTTCTAAGTATCAAATAAAGGAACAGAGTAAAAAAATTGCAGTAATAACTTCTGTTTTGTTTCAAAGTGTAGCCACTCACCCAGGCTTACTAAATGGCTATATCGATGTCACCCATTATTTGTTCAACTATTGTAATACTTGCACAATTGCAATTGGTCATACTCTCATAACAGCTACAGTTGCCACAGTGCCTGTTGCTTTCGACATGCACGGATGTCCAGAGAAACCCTACATCATAATTTGGAATACCTCAGGCACTGCAATATTGTTTTTATCCACCAACAACAGCAAGTTACTTACAAGCCAAATGTCTCGCCTGTACGGGAATATATATAAATGATGTAAAAGTACATGTTGTAGACACACTATTGACAAAACATATGAAAGTTTGGGTCTGGCTGTGAGTCATGCTCTGATAGCCTAATGGTTAGGCGACCGCTCACGGTAGATGGGAAATCTGGGTTTGAGTCCCAGTCTGGCACAAATTTTAATAGTTGTCATTCCATTATACATTTGATTTTTGTCCACATTCACAGCTCTAAATTTATTTTATGTATTGACTACCACCAAGTTATTAGTTAGGACGAATGATTATGGATGAAAGGTGTATATAGGCAACACAGAACATCATGTTGCAGAGTGTGTTCTACGACATGACAGTCGTGACCTAGGTGCCTGTTTCACCACACGTACCATTTGGAATCTTCCCCAAAACACCAGTTTCTTGGAACCTCACTGGTAGGAACTGGCATAACAACATGGCCTTGACTCTTGTCACCCCCCTAGCCTCAATTTGCGTTAATTTCTTTGGCCTCAGGATTTTTTCACAGTAACTATTACTTTCTTCACCCCCTTGCGGTTTTCAACATCTTTCATTTTCTGACCTGTCTATTTTTTGCCACCCCCCTCCCACCTCTTCCACAAACAATGCACTTAGCATTTTTCTCTTATTAACTCATGCACAATGTTTTAGCAGTAATCTCTGTCTTGTAGATTATCTTCCACCTTTAAACTCTCGGGTTTTAAAATCTCACCTGCTACTGTCCCCAACAATCAATCTTTTGTTCTCACCAAGTCTGGCAAGCCTGCCCTGACCCGGAGACCTGTGTGACTTTTCCAAATTCTATCCTTTCCCATAAACCTCACCAGTACTTTTCCCTCACCCTTCACCTTCAACCCTTTTACGAGAAGAAGGAGCTGCTGGCCCCAAAAGCTAGAAAAATGTAATACCTTTTATAAGTGTGTTCTCTTGCTGCATCCTGTTGAGTGGATTTTTTTTGTCTATCCGGTTAGCTTTTATGAATAAAGTTATATGACAAGCATTCCATTTTATTAATGACAAATACTGAAAGAAAAAATTATTTTTCATTCTGCATTATAGTGCTTTTGAATCTTTTTATTTGTGTTTGTGTCATTCTCTTACTTGTTCAGCAATATGTTGACAGAACAGCATACAATATGCTTGTGCAAAAAGCTTATACAGTTGTTCACATTTCATTTGACACGGTCTACAGGCTGTACTGCACCAGGATGCGTCTTTCATTATCTTGTTACAGAAAAGGAATGAGTGTGAGCTACACATTCAGCATCAGTGGGAGAATAACTTTAGTCACCCAGTCAGTGGAACCTATAAATTTGCATTTAGCTCTCTTGATATAATTACATGCACTGTAACCACTGATCCAATGAAACAGATGCCACAAAGTTTCAATAGTTTTTTCATTCACATCTACTTTAAAGCTTGTGGATACTTCATTTCACGAGTTTAGTGTAAGTAACAGCATCATTCAGTCATCCAGGAAATGTTAAATTCTTTATTCCTGTTATGGACCACAATATTTTACTTCAAATAATTAATTTATATTTTTTTGACCATCTACAAGACCCAGAAATGATATGCCAGGGGAATCTTGTTATACAAAGTGCACCAAACTTATAAAGTACTGCAATCAGCAATCAGATTGTGGATAAATAGCACATTCTCATATCAAAGTACAAACAAGTTCAGTCACATTGGGCCATTATATTTAGTTATGGTACAACCAGTTGCAAGAGGTGTTTCTGAACACTGTAAGTGCCACATCTTGTGCCCATGTTGGCAATTTCTTAAATACCAATAATTGTAAACCCAAGTGTTTGTAACTGGCTTGGTTTTTTTGAAGTCTGGCAGCTGGGATGTCAGTCTGCCATTGTAGGTGTATCATATTGATGAATAGACTGTCACAGTTTATGGTTGTGTTGGTTTTCATTAGTGTGCATTGACCAATTTAGAATAACAACAACAATGATAATAATAGTATTAGTAAACCCTGTGGAGGCTCGGGAAAAGAATAGGCCTTCGGTATGTTCTGCCAGTCGTAAAAGGCGACGAAAAGAACAAACCACTAATAGGGCTAACCCCCCTTTTAGTGTGATTAGTTGGTTCAGGACAGAACTAATGAAGCCTCGGACAAGCGCTGTCATGGTCGGGGACGACACTTGAACCCTATGCCCGTCCACAATGGTAACGACACTGCTAGCCACTTGGAAAATGATTTAAATCCAAATAGAGGTGTTTTGCAGGACATGCTTCCTGCAACCACTCTAGAAGGAAAACAAAGACAGAGGATGAGATGACCAGATGAAGTTAACCGACACCTCACATTCTGTTATTACCAAGTAACAAACTTAGGAACCAACACTACTGGATACAGATCACAAGTTTACACAACATTTAATACCAGACACCCAGAATTAAAATTTTTAACAGAACAATGACTAGCTGATCAGATTCATGTAATAATAAAAAATAACAGGATAGCCAAGTCAGAATTAGAAAACGACAAACAACAAGTACAAAAAATACTGGAACAAAATAATGTGCAATCAGAAGAAGAAGAAAATACAGTAATGGACACAAACATCCCAGAGCAAACAAACAAAGAACAACACGCATCAATTTCACAATCTGAGGAAAACAAAATCTTAAGACAGCCACCAGAACAAGCACAAATAGAACACGAAGTGACACACATGTTAGATATAGAAGAAAAATTTCAGTTGACATATATAGAATACAAAGACACAAATACAGACATTTGACCATTCTTGCATAGACCACCAAATAACCCACAAGTCGAAACAACAATAACAACTATCAACACAATCATACACAACAAAATAAATGAAAATACAACTATGGAAGAGTTACAACTACTGGTTTATGTAGGAGCACTCACTACACTAAATATACACACTAGGCAGAGATCAGAACCAACCAACACACAGAAGAAACCCACAAAACCAGCATGGCAACACAGGCTACAGCTCAGAATAGAAAAACTGAGAAAATCCATCGAACAGCTAACAAAATTTATAAGAAATGAAATATCGGACAAAATATGAAAAAGGTTAGGTAAAATCTCACAACAAGAAGCGATAGAGCAATTAGATGAAAAGAAGCAGAAATTACAAGCATTGGCCAAACGACTTAGAAGATACAAAAGAAGTGAAAATAGAAGGAAACATAACCAAACATTCAACACAAACCAAAAGAAATTTTACTAGACAATAGATAACACACACATTAAAATAAACAATCCACCAAACATAACAGACATGGAACACTTCTGGAGCAACATATGGTCAAACCCGGTAGAACATAACAGACACGCACGGTGGATACAAGCAGAAACAGACTCATACAAGATGATACCACAAATGTCTGAAGTGATAATTTTGCTACATGAAGTTACCCGAGCAATTAATTCTATGCACAATTGGAAAGCCCCTGGAAATGATAAAATAGCAAATTTCTGGCTAAAGAAGTTCACCTCAACACATTCGCATCTAACTAAATTATTTAACAATTACATTGCAGATCCACACACAGTCCCTGATACACTTACACAAGGAATAACTTATCTAAAACCTGAAGATCAAGTAGACACAGAAAACCCAGCAAAATATCACCCCATAACATGCCTACCAACAATATACAAAATATTAACTTCAGTCATTACACAGAAATTAATGACACATACAACACAGAACAAAATTATAAATGAAGAACAAAAATGCTGCAGCAAAGGAGCACGAGGATGTAAAGAGCAACTGATAATAGATGCAGAGGTGACATATGAAGCAAAAACTAAACAAAGGTCACTACACTACGCATACATTGATTACCAAAAAGCTTTTGATAGTGTACTTCACTCATGGTTACTACTGATATTGTAAATATACAAAGTAGATCCTAAATTAATACAGTTCCTAAACATAGTAATGAAAAATGGGAAAACCACACTTAATATCCAAACAAATTCAAATAATATCACATCACAGCCAATACAGATTAAGCGTGGAATATACCAAGGAGACTCATTAAGTCCTTTCTGGTTCTGCCTTGCTCTGAACCCACTATCCAACATGTTAAATAACACAAATTATGGATACAATATTACTGGAACATACCCACACAAAATCACACATTTGCTATACGTGGATGATATAAAACTACTGGCAGCAACAAATCAACAACTCAACCAATTACTAAAGATAACAGAAGTATTCAGCAATGATATAAATATGGCTTCCGGAACAGACAAATGTAAGAAAAATAGCATAGTCAAGGGAAAACACACTAAACAAGAAGATTACGTATTGGATAACCACAGCGACTGCATAGAAGCAATGGAAAAAACAGATGCCTATAAATATCTAGGATACAGACAAAAATAGGAATAGATAATACAAATATTAAAGAAGAACTAAAAGAAAAATATAGACAAAGACTAACAAAAATACTGAAAACAGACTTGACAGCAAGAAACAAGACAAAGCTATAAATACTTATGCTATACCAATATTGACCTACTCATTTGGAGTAGTGAAATGGAGTAACACAGACCTAGAAGCACTCAATACACTTACACGATCACAATGCCACAAATATAGTATACATCACATACATTCAGCAACAGATTCACATTAAGCAGAAAGGAAGGAGGAAGGGGATTTATTGACATAAAAAACCTACATTATGAACAGGTAGACAATTTAAGAAAATTCTTTCTAGAACGAGCAGAAACTAGCAAAATACACAAAGCAATCACTCATATAAATACATCGGCTACGCCTTTGCAATTTCATAACTACTTCTACAACCCTTTAGATAACATAACATCAACAGATACGAAGAAAGTAAATTGGAAAAAGAAAACAATACATGGCAAGCACCTGTATCATTTAACACAGCCACACATCGATCAAGACGCATTCAACACATGGCTAAGAAAAGGCAATATATACAGTGAGACGGAAGGATTCATGATTGCAATACACGATCAAACAATAAACACCAGATATTACAGCAAGCATATTATTAAAGATCCCAATACCACAACAGATAAATGCAGACTTTGCAAACAACAAATAGACACAGTAGATCACATCACAAGCAGATGTACAATACTAGCAAATACAGAATACCCCAGAAGACATGACAATGTAGCAAAAATAATACATCAACAACTTGTCATACAACACAAACTAATAAAACAACATGTTCCCACATACAAGTATGCACCACAAAATGTACTGGAGAATGATGAATACAAATTATACTGGAACAGAACCATTATAACAGATAAAACAACACCACATAACAGACCTGACATCATACTCACCAATAAAAAGAAGAAATTAACCCAACTAATCCCAATACCCGTACCCAACACAACAAATATACAGAAGAAAACAGGAGAAAAAATTGAAAAATACATCCAACTGGCTGAGGAAGTCAAAGACATGTGGCATCAGGATAAAGTTGACATCATGCCAATTATTCTATCAACTACAGGAGTCATAACACACAATATCCACCAGTACATCAACGCAATACAGCTACATCCAAATGTATATATTCAACTACAGAAATCTGTAATTATTGATACATGTTCAATTACCCAAAAGTTCCTAAATGCAATGTTATATATACCTTATATATACCTTTCAGTTAAAAGGAAGTGACACGTGATCAAGGTTCATGTCACTTTCCATTTTTAACCAGACATAACGTCTGAGGAAGGAAAGAAATAATAATAATAATACATGTACATATACATGATTACTCTGCTATTCACAATAAAGTGCCTGGCAGAGTGTTCAATGAACCACCTTCAAGCTGTCTCTCTATCGTTCCACTCTCGAACAGTGTGCGGGAAAAACAAGCACTTAAATTTTTCTGTGCGAGCCCTGATTTCTGTTATTTTATCATGATGATCATTTCTCCCTATGTAGGTGGGTGTCAGCAGAATGTTTTCGCAATTGGAGGAGAAAACTGGTGATTGAAATTTCATGAGGTGATCCCGTTGCAAAGAAAAACACCTTTGTTTTAATGACTGCCACTCCAGTTCACGTATCATGTCTGTGGCACTCTCTCCCCTACTTTGCGATAATACAAAACGAGCTGCCCTTCTTTGTACTTTTTCGATGTCATCCATCAGTCCCACTCATGTGGATCCCACACCACACAGCACTACTCCAGAATAGGGTGGACAAGCATGGTATAAACAGTCTCTTTATGAGACCTGTTGCACCTTCTAAGTGTTCTGCCAATGAATCACAGTCTTTATCTATGTGATCGCTCCAACTTAGGGTATTTGTAATTGTAATCCCTAAGTATTTTGTTTAATTTGCAGCCTTCAGATTTGTGTGACTTATCACATAATCTGATCTGACCTGGTTTGTGTACCAAGGGGGATCAGTAGCATCACTTATTAATTTATGTGGTATATATCTCTCAATAGCTGTTGATACTATCTCTTTGAAATCATTCCTCAACTTTCGGAATCTTACATGATCAGATCGGAAGGAGTGCAGAATGTCTTAATAGGCACGAAGATCATTTTTGTCAGGTTTTTTAAATAGATGGTTGTAGGAGTTACAGTATTCAGCCTAGCAAATACTGTCTCGTGGTCGCTAATCCCTGTATTTGTCACGATACTCGCTGTTTGTCCAGTGTTATTGGTTGCTAAAAGGTCAAGTATGCTTTCGCAACCATTTACACTTCGAGTGGGCTCATGAACTATTTGTTCAAAATAATTTTCTGAGAAAGCATTCAGTACAATTTCAGATGATGTTATATGCCTGCTGCCGGCTTTAGACGTATAATTTTTCCAGCATATCGAGGGTAGATTAAAGTCACCAACAACTATAACTTTATGAATGGGGTACCTGTTTGAAATGAGACTCAAATTTTCTTTGAACTGTCAAGCAACTATATCTTCTCAGTCGGAGGCCGGTAAAATGATCCAATTAATAGTTCAGTCCGATTGTCAAGTATAACCTCTACCTGTACTATTTCGCAGGAACCATCTACTTCAATTTCACTACAAGGTCAAACTGCTTCTGACAGCAGAAAATACTCCACCACCAATTGTATTTAATCTATCATTTCTGAACACTGTTAAATTGTTAGAAAAAATTTCTGCTGAACTTAGTTCTGGCTTTAGCCAGTTTTCTGTACCTATAACTATGAGGGTTGGAACTGAAATAGTGGCAATTATTTATTCACAACCAATATACAAAAGAGTTACATGTTTCCACCTGTTACTGTCCCTCAAAGTAGTCACCAGTGTTGTGTGGAACCCATTGCCACCGATGTGGAAGGTGTAGTATGCTGTTAGCAGAGCCTGTTCTGTGATGGTGTGAATGGAGCGGTCTACTGCCTTTCGAATCTCTGGAACAGTTCTGTAGCAAATGTCATGAAGTGGTTCCTTCATCTTTGGAATCAAATCAAAGTCACAAGGACTTAACTCTGGGGAGTACGGTGGATGGTACAAAACTTCGCAGTCCCATCGACCAAACAGAGCAGCCACAGCATGCGCAGTATGTGCCTGTGCATTGTCTTGGAAAATAATGGGTGGGTTGCACAGAAAGTGATGCTGCTTCTTGTGCAAAGCTGGTTGCAGGTGATGCTCCAAAAATGAACAGTAATACTGTGCGTTGAATGCGTTGATGGTCTGCCATGGAGGAATGTAATGCGTTAGGATACCACCATCACAGTCATGCACAAGAATCTCCATAACTTTAGACCACTCCATTCGTACCATCACTGAACAGGCTCTGCCAACGGTATACTACGCCTTCCACTTTGCAGGCAATGGGTTCTACACAACGTTGGTGACTACTTTGAAGGACAGTAACAGGTGCAAACGTGAAACTCTTTTGTACTGGTTGCGAATAAATAATTGCCACTATTTAAGTTCCAACCCTTGTCTTTGAGCTCCAGTGCTTTCTATTAGGGCTTACAGCTCTGGTTCTTTCCCAACACAGCTACGACAATTTACAACAAAAATATTGATCATTTCTACAAGTATACTTTATTCAACTTCGAATGATTCATTGCAGGTAACAGTTTTTGATACATAGCACAATAATGCACTCTTCTGAATACAGCATTAATTACCAAAATAAATTGCAAATAAAATGGTTTGCTTAAAACTATTTACATATTTTTTCGAAGCACTTCTTATTCTGCATGGAAGTATGGTGTGTTTTTAATGTGTAAAACAGATTTTGTAACAGGAATTTCTTTAGCAGAAATTTAAGCTTCATTGTGGATAGGTCCATAACTTTACTGGGCAGTGCATTGAGTAACTTTAAACCTTAATATTGTGGACCCTTTTCATAGAGTGCTGTTCTGTGGCTGCTGATGTAAAATTTTTTATTTATTTCTCATATTGTACTGATGCAAATTGGAACAAATGTTGGGCTGCAGTCTTCAACAAGTAATATGGCTTTTAGAATGTACATGTTTACTACAGTAAGTACACCGGTTTTTGGAAACAAGCCACAGCATGATTGCTTATATTTTGCTCCACAGATGATTCTTATAGCCATTTTCTGAACTGGCAATAGGTTATTTAGATTTGCTTTGGTTGTTGCTCTGAATATTCTATTCCATGATGTAGGTGAGAAGAAAATAGGGCATGAAATGCAGTCTTTAGGAAAACAGTGTCTTTGAAGAACTTGCTAATTATATTAATTGTAAATATAATCTTAGACAACTTACATGCTAGAGTGTCAACATGTGTGTTCCAATTTAGATTGCTTTGAATTGTTAAATCAAAGAATTTTACTCTAAAGTCTTTTTTTACTAATTCATTGCCTATGTATAGTTTACTTTCATTATTAAAACTACTGTTATAATCTCCATGAGTCATGCTTTGCTACTGCTTACATTTAAGTGGCTTTCATTAAAGTACTGCACAATATCATTTGTCACGTTATTACACTGGGTCTCTAGTTCATTAAATGATTTCTTTTTGCACACAATGGATCTATCATCTGCATACAGAACAATTTTGGAATTCTGAGAGCAAGATCTTATGTCATCAAATTAAAAACAAATGAGGACCCAATACTGAGCCCTGGGCACTCAATTTCTTATATTAGTTATTTTGGATTTGTGAACACCACTTTCAGCTTTAAGTAGTACAAACTGTTTTTGGTTACTCATGTAATATTTTATTAGGTCATGAGTAGTGCCTCTGATTCCAATATTCCACACTTTTCTAACAGGATTGTGGCAGTCACACAGTTGAAAGCTTGCTCCAGGTAGAGGTATACACCTGCAACATGTTGCTTGTTCTCGGTGTCACTTGTTATCTCTTCAATTAATTGAGCAGGTACTCTGCTGGTTGATTTACATATTAAGAAACCATTTTTATTTTCAAACATTGGGTAGTGCAATGGGAGAGAGCTTATAATTCTGGTGTATATGACTTTTTCAATTATTCTGGAAAAGACTGGAAGTGTTGTGGTGGGTATGTAGTTCTGAATTATGAGTTTGTCCCCATTTTTAAAGATTGGTGTTACATGAGCTATTTCTGGTCTGTCTGGGAAGGTGCCTGATTCTATTACATTATTTACTGCTACAGACAGAGGTACAGACACACTTTATCTGCACACATTTAATACATTAATACTGAGGCCATAATGCCTGTGAAACGGGAAGATTTTAGAGAGCTAATGATGTTTTGAAAACCTCCTTTAGCTTGTAAGATAGTCTGTTATTCAACATTGCACTATGGAATAATTCTAATTTTTGTCTTGCTTCAAAGACATCATTATTTATCCAGATACTTCTACTTATATTTTTAGTTCGTTCAACTTTCTTAGCGGCAAGGGGGCATGTGGCACCAAAACAATTGTAGAAGTCAGAAGCAAAGCTATCATAGGGAAACCTATTGCTGTAAAAATCATGACGTGTGTACTGACATGTGGTTCAGTCTATTGATGTTATCATTATACATAGTTCTTTTTCTTGCATATAGTTTCGTTTTAGTGGCAAAGGGCATCTCATTTGCCCCCAATTGGAGCTGTACTGCATTTTGATCAGAGATGACTAGTTTTAGAACAGCTGCTCTGTAGGTAAGATGGGTTACATTTATTATTATATTATCCAGACATATTTTGTTGTTGCTAATCTGTCTAGTTGGCTCATGGGTAACTCCCATCAAGCTGAATCTATCGAGTAAGGGGTGTAGCTTTTTGGCATTGGCATTATGTGTTAACAAGTCTGTATTTAAACCCCTTTTTATTATAGTATTTATACCGTCATTTAATACAAAAAATGTACTGTCTATATATATCAGCATGTAAGAAAGGTTTTTGAAAAATGTATCCATACATGCCCCAGGTGGCCTATACACACCGACAGTTGCTTTATTTTCTCTGCCACCCCATTTTAGATTTATTGCAGCAAATTCTGTGATTCCTTTTGCACAGAATTTACAGGGTGGCACAGAAATATGGGAACATTTCCACATTCCAATAAAACAAGATGTGATGAAGGAAGGAAATTGCATTCATAGTAATTGGAACCTCACAACTTTGCCATTTACGAAACATTGATCGCATTTATCATTTTTTTAAAATTATATCCTTTAGATGGCATCATTCTGTATGAATACATTCGTGAAATCTGCCGTTGAGATTACTCATTGACCATTGCAATATCACAGCTGGGATGCTGTGAATTGCATCCCGAATACTCTCTTTTAACTCATCCACGGTTCTTGATCGAGTCGTGTAGACTTTACTCTTGAGGTAGCCTCACAAGAAAAAATCACAAATGGGTAAATCTGGCCATGTAGGTGGCCAGGGAATGTTACCAAATTGTGAGAGCACACAGTTGCCAAACAATTCTCACACATATGCCATTGATTAGGATGCAGTGTGTGATTTTGCTCCGTCCTGTCGAAATCAGGCTTCTTGAACGTTTGGAAAGTAGTTCAGCGCTGGTATTAATAAAGTTCGTGATATTCCACGTAATGGTAATGAAATAAGGGGCCAGATAAACCACCAAAACATGCATTATTTGCTGTTGACATTCCCTGTTGGCTTCCTGAGTTGGAACATCATCATCCATGGAGTGACTACCATTGACAAGGTTAGTCATTTCAGATAATTCTAGACGAGTAAGATTTACTCTAAACTTTTTAATTGTCTTCTTTTCTCATGCAGTTTGCTCCAGTTCTTCAGGTCTAGGGTTCTGATTCTTGACACTGAAATTTTCACATTTTAGTTTCTCATGGTTCCAGTTTATGTAAATAATTTTGAAAAATGACTGCACAGAATTTTGTTTCTTTTTGGAATTTATTTGCTTCACATTTTACTATATCACACTGTCTTTTGAATTTTAGCATTAACAAAGCCGAAGTTACATTGTTCCTCCAAAATACAGAAACACGTCTGATCACTTTAGAGGCATGCCCACTACTACCTCCTCACTCTGCAGTAATAACAATACTCCAACGTACCAAATTGCATAATTAACAATAGAAATTTTAACTGTGCCAAATATTTCATAATTTCAAATGTTTCTAAAAAAATAATTTTAACTCTAAACAAAGAGGTAGTACATATGGATTGTAACAATGAACAGAATTTTACATGGAGAAAACTCAACATTCTGCTGTTAAACATGATTTCAGATTGTGAAAAACCTAAGAACCTGTTGAAGAATGTTGTAAGCTATTCATAATATCCCCAAAATCACTGGCATAATCTATGTGATTGGTAGAATTCTAACTACAATATTTTCTAAACTGTATACCAGTCTCTCTGGTATATCTTTCTGCAAGATTTTTTGACAGATGGTACACTGAGGTTAGAATATGGCTCAATTTTGTGTGAGCAACAAAATCTTTCCAAGCTTGTGATGTAAACTGTGAACTATTATCAGATAAAATTGTTTTAGGAATACCCAACTGATGAAAACGTGTTTTCAAACTGAGAGATGATTTGTTTACTGGTAGCTTTCTTAAGAGGAAATGGCTGCATGAACTTTGAAAATACATCAACTGCCACGAAGACATAACAAAATCAATTTTTAGATTTAGACAAACGTCCATAAATGTCCACAGACATGAGATCTAGGTTATTATAAGGAATTATGTTTTCCATTCATCCTCTACTTGTTTGGCTAGTTACCTTCACTCTCTGACAACTGTCACAGCAGGCAATATTCTTCTTGACTCTCCTTCACATAATACAAAAACAGATGTTTTTCTGAATCTTTTGTGTATATTTGGTTGATCCACAATGACCAAAACTCTCATGTGCATAAGTAATTAAAGTATCAATGAACTGTTATGGCCAACATAGTTTCCAAACATCTGAGTCAGTTGTATGTCTCCTGAATAAAATACCCTTGTGTCCCTTATAATATTGTTCCATCTTTTCTCCTCCTTTCTTACCCAACATGCTCTTAACCAATTCCTAATTTTGATCATGATTTTGATACCTGTGGATGTCATTGCAAATTTTCAAGATCTCTTTTTCCTCTTTCACATCTCTCAAGCACATAATTTTAAATTCTTTCTCTCCTCCTCCAAAGTTGTTAGATAATTTACTCCCTAAAGGTAGCCTAGACAAAGCATAAGCAACTACATTGTCTGTGCCCTTATGTATCTGATTTTATAATTGAACTGCTGTAAAAATAAGGCCCAACAAGTAATTCTGTTATGGTACAGCTTACACACCTGGAGACAACATAATGCTTTGTGATCAGTATAGATGATGATTTTGTGACCTAGTAGATAATTTTTAAACTTGTTGAACACCCAATGTACCGATGTACAGCCAAAAGTTCTTTCTCATTTACAGTGCATGTCTTTTCATTCATTTACAGTGCATGTCTTTTCATTCTTATGCAATACTCTACTAGCAAATGCAAGCTCTATGTTCATTAAAACCATCAACTTCAACATCCTGAAATAAATGAGCACCCAAATCAACATCACTGTTGTCTGTCATAATACGAAAAGGAAGAGAGAAATCTGGTCTGAACAATATCTGACTTTGACACAACTTGAAATCTGGAGGTTGTAATGGTCGCCTAGTCGTAGATATTGCTAATTGCTATAATCGCACTATTTCACTCCCATTTACGGAGCTTGTTAGCACTTGATGTTAGGTTGGCGCCATTAAAATGCATTGTAGTAATCACTGCTGCTTGCTGGATCGCTGCTGTGTCTCGATGTTGATGCTGGCTCTAAATCTGGTTGTCTAGGGTTAAAAATATGAGGTCCCATGTTTTTTATGTGCTTTTGTTGATAAAGAACGAGCGAAACCAACAAATATGTAAACATAAAATATTTATGTCTCTGGTTGCCATCTTAATTCCACTGTCCACCAAAGAGCATTACACAACACAAAGTAGTACTTCCTTTACATGTTCTTTGCATTGTTTATCCACCTCAAACAATAACACAGAAACACACTTTACCAAAGTGACATTTCAACTGCCTCCCAACCCTCCTTGCTGCTTGTATTTATAACACTGTCAAAGAACTACTAAAAAGAGATATAGTTTATAAGTCACATGTACATCTGTTATCATAATTTGTGCAGAAAAGTTATTAATTTCCATCGAGTGACATAATTTAACATGTTATTAAAATGACAGACAGATTTGTTGACTTGACAGAATAATTCTTTGTTACAAAAAGGCCGTTTTTTAGAAGTTTGTCAATTGACTACTCTAATTTGCATAAATAAGTAAGTAACATGAATTATTAAGAATTACATTGGTTTTCGTCTACAATAGGATTGATTACGTGAATACTGAGTGAAAACGCTCCTAGTGAACAAATAGGTTTCACTGGGTGATTTTTATTTAAGGAGATCCAAAATACCTAAGTTGGCCACCAATTTTCGTACTTCATATTAATTATTTAAGATAAACTTAGTGTTTTTACATGATGACATTTGCTGTATCAGTGATCAAGTGATATTAACTTTTGTGTGGGTCAGTTATTCAGTACAATTTAATGGGTTGACTGTTTATGGAGACATGTTGTGCAATCATTGTTAACATACACAATAACTTTTCTATAATCATAAATACTCATTAAACTGGTTGAATTTGGAGGGTATCGCATACTTCGGTAAAGTAAAGCCTTTAATATGTTCCGTTACAATACCCCCCCTCGGGTAATATCATTTACAGAATGTTAATGATATTAGCCAACTAGGACAAATGTGTCAAATGGTTAAAATTTGGGAAAGTACCACTTTAATATTTTTTTTTTTTTTGTTTTGTTTTACTATGCATAATGTGTATGTATACAATGACCGTTACACCATTTCAAAATGACTTTTTCCTGCAAATATTTTATTTGTGTTGTTTCAAATGCACTTTGTGTTATGGCTCTCAGTATGACAGCATAATAAAAATATTTAGTAATATATGAAAGTAAAAAAAAATGTTAACCTTTGCTTCCCAGTGAGCCACATGGAAAATGATCAAAAACAGACACAAATATATCACATGCGATTTTGAGATATATAAAAAATATATGTAAATTATTTCAAAGTCAGTTCTCATTGAGTCACAGATTAATCAAGATAATAGAAGGAACATAAATATATTACATAGATGGACAGGTCATATGTCCATAGGAAAATATTGCAACTGTCTGCTCTTTTTGAGCCACATAAAGGAAATGTGTCAGCTGCTGTCAAGCAGTGGTTTAGATATCTGTGCTGTGTTGTCACACAGTTGGTTTGAAGCTTGTTGTGAGTACAGTTCTGCAGAATGCCTGTGTCAATTGAACAGGGAGTTTGTATTGTATGGATGCAAATCATTTAAAATGGTAAATGGGAAAAAGTTCTCAATAAACTATGCAGAGACTGCTGCTTCCACTAAAAGAGTAGTGCAGAAATTGATCTCTAAATTTAGAGCAATAGTTTCAGCTGCTAATGCCAAATATAACCATGTAAAGAAAGTTTATTCACTGGAAAATATTGAATATGTTCACAAGACGAGAGTAAGAAGTTCACGGATGTCCACTAGACCTCTATTCTCCCTACTATATATCACATGAACATAAGGCCATAACATGTAGAAGCTATTACATATGCGAGCATACTAAGTAAGAGTGATGCAAGCATTAAAACCTGTGGATTATGCACAACAACACTATTGCAGATGGTTACTCACTCAAGCTGCTGAAGGATATCTGGATAAAGAAAATTACTTCAACTCACACAAAGCACGGTTTCATCTTAGTGGGTTTTTGAACTCTCAAAACACATACTATTGGTCAACAGATAATCTCATAGAACTCTTTGAGATATCTTTGCACAATCTGAAAGTAAGCTGCTGTGTGCAGTTTCAGGCCAACAGGTTTTAGATCTCATTTTCTTCAACACCACCATGAACTCTCAATCTATGTAACAGAACTGTTGCAACCATTCATATCACAGCTGATGGAGGAAGAATGGGAGTATGCGGTTTTCCAGCAAGATGGCACTATGATGTGTACGTCACAGTTTTCAGTGCCATACATCCGTGAAGCTTTCAAGAAGACTATACAGTTTATGCTGGTTTATGGTCTCACGCTTCACCTGATCTGTGTACCTGTGATGTTTATCTGTGGGGTATCTGAAAGGGCAAAGTCTACAGTAATTACCTGTTGAAATTGGAGAGTTGAAGACAAACATTTCCATTGCGATATCGGAAATCACACCAAATGAATTTGACTTGTGCCTGTATGAGCCCAGTTGTTTTCTGCACCCTAAAACAAAACAAAACAAATACCAAATGAATAGACAAAAGTTGCCAGAAACATGAGACATGCTTAGTTGTGTCTCTGAGTTTATGGTGAATATTTTCAGGACCTTCTGTGCACTTCTGACCTTCTCCATGTTCAGTAAATTGTTTTTCATAATAATAATTTACTTCCTTGTACTTAACAATAAATGAGTGGCTTGTCTGTAGGTTGTTTATAAGAAGTAGGGCCTCTTGTTTTGGTCAGCCTGTATTATAGGAGACCATTTACAAGCTAAATATTTGAAATAGAAGGTACCGAAAAGTAACGCAAGTCTGTATTTTTGAGGTGGCTAAAATTGTTAATACGTTAAAGGTACTCAATTTGTATCACATGTTCCACTGTAGAGGAACTACTTCCATTTCATGTTATAAGATGGTGCTTGACTGACGAAATATAGTTTAACCAGCTATACCTTCAACAGTGTGTCTCAAAATGAATATCACGGTTTTAAAACTTTGTAAAATTTATTACATTCAACATCCAGTTAAATGTAATACTATACATGAAAGAGCAATTGAAACAGTTTTGTTTGTATACACATATGCATACATGTGCACTATCTGCTGCGGGCTCCATAAGAAAGCACAAGCAGCAAAGGTGGCCTCTAGTGAAGGGAGAACTTTCTGTGTTTAACAGTGTTCAAGGGCTGAATCTGTTGTTACAGTGCAGCTTGCATTTCATGTTACACTGTGTGATCAAAAGTATCCTGAAAACATACATTTTTCACATTAGGTGCATCGCGCTGCCTCCTACTGCCAGGTACTCCATATCAGCGATCTCAGTAGTCATTAGACATTGTGAGAGAACAGATGGGGTGCTCCAAGGAACTCGTGGACTTCGAATGTGGTAACGTGATTGAGTGTCACTTCTGTCATACGTCTGTACCCGAGATGTCAACACTCCTAAACATCCCTAGGTCCACAGTTTCAGATGTGATAGCGAAGTGGAAATGTGAAGGGGCATGTACAGCACAAAAGCAAACAGGCCAACCTTGTCTGTTGACTGACAGAGACCACCGATGGTTGAAGAGGGTCATAATGTGTAATAGGGAGACATCTATCCAGACAATCACACAGGAATTTCAGACTGCATCAGGATTTGCTGCAAGTACTATGACAGTTAGGCAGGAGGTGAGAAAAATTGGATTTCATGGTCTTGCGGCTGCTCATAAGCCACACATCACACCGGTAAATGCCAAACGATGCCTCGATTGGTGTAAGGAGCATAAACATTGGACAATTGAACAGAGGAAAAACATTCTTTGGAGTGACGTATCACAGTATCCAAAGTGGGGATCTGATGGGAGGGAGTGGGTATGGCGAATGGCCGGTGAACATCATCTGCTAGCGTGTGTAGTGCCAAAAGTAAAATTCAGAGGTGGTGGTGTTGTGGTGTGGTCGAGTTTTTGATATAGGGGCTTGCACCCCTTGTTTTGCATGACACTATCACAGCACAGGGCTACACTCATGTTTTAAGCACCTTCTTGCTTCCCACTGTTGAAGAGTGGTTTGGTGACGGCGGTTGTATCTTTCAACACTGTCGAGCACCTGGTCATAATGCACGGTCTGTGGTTGAGTGGTTACATGACAATAACATCCTTGTAATGGACTGGCCTGCAGAGTCCTGACTTGATTCCTATAGAACAGCTTTGGGATGTTTTGGAATGCTGACTTTGTGCCATGTCTCACTGACCGACATCTATACCTCTCCTCAATGCAGCACTCTGCGTAAAATTGGCTGCCGTAGATGGCATTAATTTGAAGACAGCAAATGTCTTTGCAAAGTGAAAGATATGAGACAATGAAGAGTAAGTGCAAAACATTTTCAATGAGTGAGAGAGACTTCCATGCATAGCCCCAAAAAGTCAGTTTGGGAGGCTAGTGTGGAATCAGCAATTCCAACGAAGTCTGTGTGGAAACTTTTAACAAGATACTTACATCTACAGCCTTATCATTTGCAGTTGTTTCAAGCTCTATAGTTCTCAGACCGGGGTTTATGTGCAAACTTTGCAAATGAAATGTCATTGCAGGAAGGTGAGCATTTTCTGGGTGGAAATTTGAACTCACAGAAGGTGTGCATCTGGGGGGTCAGTTGTATGTGCACAAGATGGTACAGTTGCAACAAGACTCCCCTAAATTGAATGTGACTCTTGCCAGGACAGTAACTCTTGAGAGAACAGTAATTCTGGTAAGGACAGTTACATATATAGCTTTGTACATGATTTATTCAGTTGAAAAACTGAAAATGTTACTTTGAAATAAAAGCAGTAGAAAACATATTTTATTGTTGTATTGTTACTTTAGCATGTAACATGCTTCTGTAACAATGGCTAAACTCATCCAGTCTGTGATATTCGCTATTTTTGGCTTAATTAAAACAGCAAATTCAGCCAGAAGGCAAATACTTGTTTATAAAGAATGATTAATATATAATAAGGCGTCACATGGCGACGGTGGAATTTTCTACATAATGTAATTCGTCGTCTTTGGGCGGCAATATAAACAGAAATATGGATAGATGTGCGATCCTTCACTATTTTGTTCGCTGGAGAACAAATGAAGCCTTGAGCGCTAAAAAGACTTGTACTGTTTTTCTCAAGTAAGACGGATGCAGATCTGTGGCAGTCTGATCTAATTTTTTACTACATGTATAAAAACGTGTTATATTTAAGTTTGAGTGAAGTGTAAAGAACTGTTATAACTTACCGTGACGACGCACGAGCGACTCAAAGAAGACAATGGCTATATAAAAGAGCACTCAGTGGACATGACACAGACATAAAAATCTAGCGTCATTGTAGTACTAAGCTTAAGGTACGAAATGTTTTAGTTTATAATAAATATTTGTGTTGGGAATACTGAATCATTTAGCAGTGATCATTTCTATTATCTCCTCAGTATTATTTTCATTTTAATTATGCATTTTGCTAATATTACAGACTCCAAGATCAGCAGTCCAATGTGCATGGTACCTTGATAAAAAGAAAACTGTTTTATCGTCTTCTTGCATCAGCTTTAATATTGAATTTCTCTTTTGTGTGATGTTACAGTTGTTTTTGCGCCCTTAAGAACTTTCTGGTCCCTTAGGAAATTTTTTTTGTCATAACAATAACTTCACAACTGGGTATGATCGTATCTACGATCATGAAGTAATTAGAAAGACGATAACGCAACTTCTTAATCAATAGCACGCTAGTTGTGACTGCCTCAAGCCACGCGAAACCGCAAGTAAAAACTATTCACATCTCATAATGCAATATTTTATGACAATGGTCAATCCATGATTCTTACGCCAATTGTGATTGATAAAACAGTTAGTTAAATCTCAATTTCCAACTTTCCATTGAATAGCAACATCACTTCTATTTTGTAGCATCACACTTGGCGCCCGAACAGGGACTTGACCAAAAATTAGTTCAAATTCTTGGAAAATTTCTATGTGCTTGTGTTAATATGTGTTCTGTCGTTTCATGTACACATCATCTCTCTGTGAGAATGCCAGAAAATACGCTGGTCGATAACGCAGTTTAATTATCGAGAGAAAGGAAAAGAAAAGAGACGTGAATTTGCTGAGACAACATAGCGGTAACCAAGCCATCAAAAAGTAAGTCAGAATTTTGCATACGCAGTGTAGTGCTTCAGTAGCAACGTTGCTTTTCCAAGTCGATCCACATCCTTTCTATCTCCTTCCCGCTATAGAAAATCTGCTTTATTTTATCTTTCAAAGTAAAATTCTTCGTAGTCTGATAATAGAAATTATTTCTCCCCATTGTTAGTATACCTGTATTGCATTTTCAACATGGTGGATAGTGTGCGCAATTTGCAGTGAAGAGCATCTTCATTCATTTGTCTGAAACGGTTAGGTTCCATCTTGTCTTCTCGCCTGATAGAATTTCATTTGTTGCTCACGCGAGAGTGGTGCTCTTAGCGGACTCACCACGTCACTGACAAACGACGAAAGCCTTGCGTAGCACCTGATTTACTGACGAAAATGGCAGATAGTAAACAGAGACAGGTGACAACAGGAGACGGGAGCGAAGACGTTAATAGTATTCCATACCCTTTACGATCGCGAACGGTAGGTTCCCGTGTGGAAACTGAACTAACCATGTCTGTAACATTGGAAAGTGACCCTGAAGTCCAAACTCGTCCCGCTGCAGCTACAAATGACCTCGGTGCGTTAATGGAAATGCTGAAACAACAGTTTGACGCAGTAAATGAGAATATAAAAACACAAAATGAGACTATAAAAACACAAAATGAGACTGTTAACGCCCGACTAGATGCTGTAAGTGAATCATTAAAAACAGAGCTAGGCACAATCAAAACAGATCTGCATAAAGAAATTACGGCTGAATTAAATACCCATTTGGGTGAGGTGCAAACTAAGATCAGTGATCAAATTCAGAAAATGCAGAAACAGGTGAAAAGTGAAATAGCTGAAGTATCTGGAACATTAAACACAAAAATTCAGGCAGCTACCAAAGAAATAAACTCAGTTAGAAATGCAGTATCTGACATTGAAGGTGTAGTGGAGGATCTGTCGAGGCAGATAGACTCAATCAATATTGAAGAACAGGTTAAGAGCACCGTGAAAGCACACGCGGAGGCATCGTCGGAACACTACGGTGAATGGATAAAGGGTAAAGATATTTTTATCGAAAAGAAGGTCAGGAAGGAGCTTAGGGAGACTGTCAAGGATGTAACTTATGAAATCTTAGCTGCTCCTGGTAAGTCGGGAGACACAGTGGTTTCTGAATCGGGACAGATTCGGAGGACACTTACATGGGATCTTCCCAAGTGGAAGCAGCAAGTAGTGGACGAAGTCAGAATGCTGAGAAACTGGGTAGAAAATCCGCACATGCATACGCAAACTATAGGGAACAACTCTTTAGACGGTGACGAATGTCAGTCAACTCCTTATTGTTCACCGCCTGATTACATGCAAAACAACAGTCCTGTTGAGTCCCGAGTAGGGAAACTAAATGATCCGCCCACAATTGTGAGTTTAATGCAAGAGGAAAGTGTGATTAAGCATCGCACTTTTCCTGTTTTTCATCCGCAGAAGCGAGAAATACACCCCATCGTGTTCCTAAAGAATTTTTCCGGCATATTTCCCAGGAGCTGGACAGACAGACAGCGTATTCAGTTCGTCACTGGCTTTATTTCTGGTGATGCAGCATTATGGGGAACGGAAATGGTAGACACGTGTAGGAATTATGAAGAGTTTGAGAAAATGTTCTTGGCAAAATTTTGGAGTAATGGGGTACAGCAAAGATTAAGGAAGGAGGTGTATGGTGCGGAAATTTTCAATGAGAAGCATGGAAGTCTCCGGCGATACTTCGAGAAGTATCTAGCAAAAATTAAATTCTGGGATTCTCCGATTTCTTCCAAGGACGTAATTATGATTCTCAAAAGCAAACTCCCTGTGTCTATTAGAGAGAAATTAGTAAATGTGTCCGAGGAAGACACGGATGTATTCCTTTCTGCGCTGGATTCCTTAGATTTAATTAGCGAGGATGTGCGCTCCAAGGTTGGCAGCGGCAAATTCTTCCCTGGCAGCCAGCAGAATGCATCGCACGCGGACAACAATGCGCCCAAGGAGAGAGCGAGCTACTGCGACCGCTGTTACCAACCTGCCAGCGGTTATCAAAACGCAAATGGCAATAACTTTAAACGGAAGCAGAAAACCAATTACAGTAATCAGCAGAGAAACCACCCAATTTACAACCACCAGGTACAGCATCAGTATGGAAACCCACCCTTTAATTCTGCGCCTGAGCAGTATGGAAATTTTCCACAAACGATTGGTAATTTTTCAAATGGACCAGTGTACAATCAAAGTTATAGGTCGAAAAATAGCAAGTGGCATGGGCAAGGCGGAGGCCACCCAGCACATCAGAACAACTTTTCACAGAATAGAGGACCGCGGAACAATTTTCAAATGGCACCAAATGCGAACTTTCCTTCACAAGGAAATGGTTTTGCCGGCAACCAAAAGATCGGGCGACATCAGCCTTCTCAAGTATTCTATTCACAAGTGAATGCACCCAGTGGATTTTACCCCTTTACACCGGCATTTGTACCACATAACCAGCACCAATATGAAACGGAACAAACACTTAAGGCCATGAATGACAAACAGGTTAAACATCCTGCGGAAAATTAGAGGCAGCGCCTTTCAGCCTCCTAGAGGTAGCTGCCGGTTCCAGTGGGGGCACTAACGAATACTCTGATTCTGAGTATGTTAACGCGATACGGTACGACCATGAGACCGACTTACGAGATGACCTTGCACCTGACAAAGAAGCTCAAGACATTAACGACATTTATGATGAACAGGTCCAGGCTTCGATTAAGATTTCCATTGCCAACATTCCTTTCACAGCAGTTGTTGATACAGGAGCAAACATCAATGTCATGTCACCATGTCTCTTCAGACAGGTGTCTTCTGTTTCAAAAGTTTTATCATTGCCGATTCAGGGCTGCTCCATATCGGGAGCAATTGGTCCATTGAAACAGAGAGTTAGTTTACAGACACAGCCTCAACTGCAGATAGCATCTGTTTTTGTTTCTTACCTCTTACGTACTGGAAATTTCCTTGTGTGAACTGTTAATGATAAGTATTGTGTTGAACAGCGCACTGACTACATGGTAACGGCTACTACATGTAAACTTTAAAGTATTAAATGTTATGTATGAAAAAATTGTTTATAGTGATGGACATGAACTGATATTTCTTCAACAAGCTGAAGCAGGAAATTGAGGTTGCACCAAGAATTTCAATTTAATTTTAAGTTAGTAATAAGAAAAAAAAAGTGCTTGCGAGGCGATTGCCCGGAGCTATATAAATATGTAAAGGTGAGAAATGGAGGAGGATGCGTAAATAAGCACTTCTCTCAAGGTACAAGAATATTTATAGATTTATTTTTAGTAATGTAAGTACTTGAAGTTCTGTAGTAAAAGCCCAAATTACCTGCTTAAAAAAAAGGGTACATGTTCAAACAGTCCAGACAGTGGACAGGAGTAGAAGAAATAGCTTAAAGTTCAGTTAAAGCGTGCTGTTAAATGGAAAAACAAGTGGTAACCCACATGTGTTCACGCAAGGAGACAATAAGCTGTAGTAAACTAAGTTAGGTGAAATACAGTACAAATAGAGGCAAACCATGAAGCATCAATAATGTAGTGTAAGTACTCCACGAGGCCATTAATTGCTATGAAAGTAAACTATTTCCCTGTGATCTGAGCCCAATGTAAAGAGTATATGAGGAATGTTAGCTGACGAATTAATTTCAGTAGAATCGAGGTACTAAATAACCACACAGCAAGCCACCTGTATCATAAATAAGTCCAAGTAAAGATCTTCAGAAGATCTGTAGTGTAATCTAGCGACCATTCAATACCCTAATTGAAGGCTAATCTAAAGAACAAGCAATGCAGTGATATTTAATCTTAATACTGACTATAACCAGAGTAAAACTTAGAAGTAGCAAAGCATGCTTTAATGAAACAGGTTGACATTTATATATGTACCTACGTTTATTATGATAATTTTATTTACATGCAGATTTTATTGCAAAAATGTCTCCTAAGACACTCCTCTTATGAAATCCATTTTCCTTGTGCCCGTTCCTTTTGATCCTGGTTCATTAACCCAGACCAAGGGTCGACTTGTAAAAGGTACGTGTGCTTCGAAGCAAAGCAGTGCTTATGAGAAATGAGACACGTAGCGTGATGAACTTCGCTAGCTTTGGTAATGTTTGTTATGGACCGGTTGCGTAAACCCAGTGAACTGTCGGTAATTCCATTCATGCAAAAAAATAGTAGACACGCGTTACCCTATTTTTTTTTAATAGAGAACGATTGCTGAGTACATGAAGCGAAGAGGGAGAACTATTGATATCCAGTCTGCCCTCAAATATAAAAAAAAAAAATTGGCAAGCACAAAGGAAAGCACAAAAAAAAAAAAAAAAAAGATTCAGCATTAAATGTGTACTCGTTAAGTAGTAGATATGCTGCGTGGCAGTAGAAAATGATCTTGGGTGCACTAAAGAATAAATGCAACGAGTGTTGCGAAACCTGTAGTTTTCATAATGAGGAGATGAGCACTTAAAAGAAAGTTTGAAAGAATATTTTTAGGTTCACTAGTGAAAGCAAATCTTGAGATATAAAGAGTCCATTCATAAAGCAGTTGTTCACTGGACTTAACAAAAGGAGTGACCATTAATTGTAAATATTAGCTCGTAAGTGATATTTTGTAAATAGTAGAATATAAGTCTTTCTATACCAGTGGAGGAAACGTGCAAAATTGATTGTTTTGTAAATGAACTCCATCGGCGAAGGAACTAAGCACGAATGCTGTGTGAAGATGCACACTAAAGTGCGACGTGCATAATAAAAGTAACTGTTCACTGTATATTAGTGGTAGTGTTGTACTGCAAGTGTAAAAAGAAGTCAAGGCTACGACAACAGGTGCAACGCTAAAACATTCGTCGTCACTTACCTGTGAGCCTCATGGGAGGCAGTTGACAGAGAAGTATGGAGGCAGCTTCAGTGTCTGGCTCCTCCGATGGAAAACGCGTGCGACGTGTTTGTATCGATGCACTCGTGTGATACGAAGTTCACAAAAAAAAAAAGGAGCACTCGACGACCACCAGCTGTGTTACAGCCTGAGCGCGAACAGATACTGAGTGTTGGAGCTCACGCAACACTGTGCAGCCGCTGTGAGTGGCTGACGTGTGGGTGACGAAACAATCCAAACTTTAAACTGCTAACCGCCATGACTTCCATCGTACATACTGGAGGAAAGACATTTGTACACTTGTGTGACTACATCTTCATATGTAAATTAAGCGATTTTCTTGAGTTGAAGTTAAGATGAGTGAGAAGTAGATTGTTAGATTACTCAGACCTTAAAGCCATTAATACCGGCACTCCTGAACACTGCTAAAATGAATTATAATCCTGTCTCTTGATGGACAAAGAAAATGAATGTGCACTATAGGAAGACCCTAAACTCCAGACCAGTCCCGATCCTTAACAAATGTATCCAGTAGCTTGTAAGTCATACTAATAATTTTCCACTTCTTCTGTTTCATATTGTAAATAAAAACCCGGGAAGCCACTTGAATTCCTGGCACCACAGTGGAAAGGACAGATGTACTGCATGATGAACGCCGTAGACAGCTAACACAGAAAGTGAAAGCATCACGAAGTGTAGTGCTACGTTATTAAACTGTAATTGAACCACAAGGAGTCAACAGATGTTCGAACATTGTCCACTCTAGTTTAGTGAAAATAAGCACTCACTGTACTTATGTATTAGTTGTTAAGCTCAAGAGAAAGTAATTCCTGAATTCTATCCCCTGAAGTGCGAAATGAACGTTCACTTATTGTTATAAGCAAATATGGACCAAACTTAAATATGCACATAAATGTTAATCTTGGTATTATGGAATGAAGTGACTGATGAACAAAGAATGAAAAACTTTATTTTGAAAAATGATAAATATCTGATATATGTTTATAAATGTGATTTCAATTTATGTACTTTGTACGCCAGTAACGTTATGTAAATGTCATACCAAAAATCACGAATATCTCATGAGGACATGAGGATCGAGGTAATCCTTCGGCATTCCCTCTCTCCTCATGGGAGGCAATGTGATATTCGCTATTTTTGGCTTAATTAAAACAGCAAATTCAGCCAGAAGGCAAATACTTGTTTATAAAGAATGATTAATATATAATAAGGCGTCACATGGCGACGGTGGAATTTTCTAGATAATGTAATTCGTCGTCTTTGGGCGGCAATATAAACAGAAATATGGATAGATGTGCGATCCTTCACTATTTTGTTCGCTGGAGAACAAATGAAGCCTTGAGCGCTAAAAAGACTTGTACTGTTTTTCTCAAGTAAGACGGACGCAGATCTGTGGCAGTCTGATCTAATTTTTTACTACATGTATAAAAACGTGTTATGTTTAAGTTTGAGTGAAGTGTAAAGAACTGTTATAACTTACCGTGACGACGCACGAGTGACTCAAAGAAGACAATGGCTATATAAAAGAGCGCTCAGTGGACATGACACGGACATAAAAATCTAGCGTCATTGTAGTACTAAGCTTAAGGTACGAAATGTTTTAGTTTATAATAAATATTTGTGTTGGGAATACTGAATCATTTAGCAGTGCTCATTTCTATTATCTCCTCAGTATTATTTTCATTTTAATTATGCATTTTGCTAATATTACAGACTCCAAGATCAGCAGTCCAATGTGCGTGGTACCTTGATAAAAAGAAAACTGTTTTATCGTCTTCTTGCATCAGCTTTAATATTGAATTTCTCTTTTGTGTGATGTTACAGTTGTTTTTGCGCCCTTAAGAACTTTCTGGTCCCTTAGGAAATTTTTTTTGTCATAACAATAACTTCACAACCGGGTATGATCGTATCTACGATCATGAAGTAATTAGAAAGACGATAACGCAACTTCTTAATCAATAGCACGCTAGTTGTGACTGCCTCAAGCCACGCAAAACCGCAAGTAAAAACTATTCACATCTCATAATGCAATATTTTATGACAATGGTCAATCCATGATTCTTACGCCAATTGTGATTGATAAAACAGTTAGTTAAATCTCAATTTCCAACTTTCCATTGAATAGCAACATCACTTCTATTTTGTAGCATCCAAGTCCTGTATTAAACAGTTATGCTCATTTCATCTACATTTGGAATTACCCATTGCAAGTCTCTGCACCTTAATTTAACTTACAATTACTGATAATGGAAAACTTTTAATTTTTGTTCTGCACAAAAGCTACCGATTGAAAAACACAGTACAATAAATATCAAAACTAATCCCACACACCTTTACATGAATTAACTAAATTACTCAACAATTTATGTCCTATGAATTGAAGTAACACTTTCAACTCTTGATCATCGTTTTTAGCAAATTCTGCATACTATTTTATCAGCAACACAACTGTGTTTGGCTGCTCTGTGCTCAAGTCCAACAATGACTTTACATCCGCTCTGACTTAGTATATGAGCAGTAGTGGTGCAGCATTTTTGACATTATACAGCAAAACACCACCACCTCCAGAAAAAAAGACACTTTCAGCCTCAGCCTTGTGGAATTCCTCTCTTTATTTTCATGGGTGTGACTTTTGATAGTTTCTTTTTACTAATTGTATCCTGTTGCTTAAGTATGATTGAAAAAAATGTAATGGTTTATCTACAATACCATAATGTTCTAGTTTTTTTATCATTATTTCATGTGTGACTGAGTTGAAGACTTTTGTTAAATCTAACAGTGTAGCACAAGTGAGTTTCTTGTTTTCATATCCTTCATATACATTACTAAGGAGGCATTCAACTGCTTTGGTTGTCTATAGTTCAGATCGAAAGCGAAACTGGTTCTTGCTGAATAATTTATTACTTTCAAAATAATTGTAAATTTGGATATGTTTGCAGGTTCCTGTTACTTTTGATATAATGGGAAGTATTGATATAGGTCTATAATTGTCTGGCATTTATTGACACCTTTCTTATAGATTGGGAGTGTAGGTGTCATTTTCAGACATTTGTCTAGTCTGCATATCATATACCATGCATTCAAAGCTTATTAATATATATATTGGACTGTCTTATGTATATGGGACATTGTAAATGACCATGCAGTTACCGTTAGTGATTTTTTTATTATTACAACAATGAGTAACACAAGATGTCTATAAATTGTTTGTAGTATTATTGATAAATAATATTTTGTATTTCTTTATGGTTAACTTTCTCATATATGAATCTCTATAATGCAACAGAGTGACTGACCTGACTTTATTTAGGTAGTTGGCCTTTTACAATCCTGGCAACATTTTTGTTCTCCTGTCCCTTTTCTTTGAAAGTACTGAACATCTCAGTTTGCTGGTCAGAGGTTCTGGTCTGTCTGGTGCCACATTATCTATTGTCAGTATTTCTTCTAGAGTTCTCTTCACATTCCTTCATTGTTTAGGAATATTCAATGTAGCAGTTAATTTCCATGCCAATTCATGCAGAAATTTCCTTCGTGGCTTCTTTACATCAGTGCTGGAAAGGGTAAAGAGAACCGTGGCATTTCTCCCATTTTGATTGATAATGTCACAGAAAACCCTCATAGGCCATCTTCTTGTTACATGTGCAGTGGTGTAAGTTTTGCATAGCTGATCAAAAGTGTCAGTACCACCTTTTGTTTTATTGTATGAAATTATCATTTCAGGTTTTCCTGTTGTTTTGTCGATGTTGTTTGAGTAGAGCATGGTAGACAGCAAGAGTACAAATTTATTCTTCTTTGGGACATATGACAGTATCATCTTATTCACAGCAGAGGCAAATTGAGTATTTCTTACATTTTGAAAACATAGGAATGATTGTGGTATTTCAGGTTCATTTTTTTTTACAGTTCTCAACATTGTCAAACCAAAGTTTTCAATCATTGTGTGATAAAGAGGAGCTGACAAAAACCAGTTGTCAACAGATAGGTTCCTATTAGTGTTATGAATCGGTTCTGATAACTGGGACAGCTTCATTCTTTTTTTCTGTTACTTCCTTGCCAATGCAGGGAATAGCATTTAGTATGTACTAAGACATGCAATCATTAAACATCAAAATATTTATTCCTTATTTGTCTGGTTTCGAAGACATGTTTATACTGAATGGATATCTGTCACGGAAGCCCATTGGCTACTCATCTGTTATGCAGTAATCGAAAGGGTTTTATAGGGACTTTCAGTTGTCAATAAATTTAGTCCAGATGTCCCAAATGGGTTAAAGTGCTTGTGTAAGTGACAAACTTGTCCAGTATTTCATCTATAACCACTAATAACTACCATGCTTTAATTGGACTAGAAATAGACCTTGTTTGACCCTTTGGTCTTGGGAAATGAGTAACTAAATTTCTGGATTTAATTCTTCCTGTCTTAGATGGTACAGGTGAAGACCACTGAAAGCCATTCTTACCTAGAAGGATGGAAGGATGTTTGCATTGGAGGAACTACCATAGATATCATCATCATCTTCTCCACCCTCTTCCGTACCTAATAGTTCCTGTCTTTCAACAAAATCAGGATCTTCATCAGAATTTAGGCCTCCAAATGGATTGTTTTCCTGGTCCAGCTCGTCCATAAGTGTATTATGTATATCGTCATCTGTTATGAGTCATTTACTCATTGTCAGTGAAAAAAAAAAAAAATTATAGGGCAACACTGAAAGGAAACAGTTATAAGTTATGCACAACATACATTTCAATATTGTATATTTACCAAGTTGTTATTTTCAGTATGCATAAATGAGCTACACAAAATGCGCACTGGGGTAATCATGACCCTACGGACGTTCAACAATCTTTACAGCTTTACGCTACTGCAACAACAATGCAAATGTTTGAGTTAACATCGCATACGTGTAGGCAGTGTTACCAACTTAATATACACTATGTTTCGATAAACAGTTGCCAACACAGTCTTTGTAATACACAATAAAAATTACGCTAGGGTCCAGAGGATCCCAGTGTGCAGTGTGAGGGTTAACAAAGAAATGGGAAATTTGTCAGACACCAATAGCACACAACTAAAGCTAAAAGTAATCAACAGATTATAAGAAGGTCTCATAGCTGTTACTAGCATTGTCAATAAATATTTTACGAACATATAACAGATTTAGATAACACGACAAAACTGATCCCCTGCAGGAACTAAAGCTCTCCTCAGTGAACTCACGATCTCTATCCTACAACAGATCAAGACACACTGAAAGCAACAAAGAAATTACATAATTAAATGTCAAATGACTTAAATGGATTCTAATTTAAAAATTTAATGTTAACAACAATTGAAATGGCCAAAGGAATCTGCCACATAGTTTATTCATCTCTGACAAAAGGCAGTTTTGCGGATAGAATGATAATAGCCATAGACATACCACTATACAAAAATGGAGATCCAATGTGCTGTGTCAACTGCAAACCATTTTTCTCATTTTCTCAAAGTTCCTGAGAAAATAAAGTACTTCATATTTATTCCATACTTTGAAGAGGAAAAGATTGGTGTCATAAATAACAGACAATTTGGACTACAGAAAGGAAAATCAATAGCTTCAGCGTATTTGAATGAGTAAATATCTTTCACAGGGATTAGATCAATGGCAAAATCCTTATGGTATATTTTGTGACTACTGTGTGACTTATCGAAAGCTTTTGACCTAGTTGATCATGACATTTCAATAAGGTGACTTCATTAGTATGGGGTTGGAAGAGCAGCTCTTAGTACAATTAAGACGTACCTGCAAAATAGAAAACAGTAGAAACACAATTAGAACAATAACAATATTTACTTGGAGTTTGACAAATTAGTCATTCTGTACCACAAGGCAGCATATTAGGATACCCAATGTTTCTGAGATAAATTTGCAGAGATAAACATACTTAGCTTTTAATACTGAAAGTGACATAATTCTTTCTGCAGGCATTACCACTAGCATAACCAGTGCTACAAATTTAGTTGATGCCGTAACAAAAAGCAAAATGATATTTGACTCAATCACTGAATGGCTTGGAATCAATAGATTCACTCTCAGTAGAGAGAAAACTAAAACAATACTGTTTGGGAACAACAGAAGAACACTACAGGAGTAATCTCAGTAACAGGTATGAATAGTACACATCTGCTTCAAAAAGCACAATTCTTATGCCTCACCATGGATAACAGTTCACTGTGGAAAGACCGAATTGGTATCACAACACAAATGGAGCTCAGCTATATTTGTTCTCGAGAATATTAAAAAGCTAGTAACTGATGGTGCTATGTGAATGCTGTATTTTTCATATCTTGATGCCATCATGACGTATGGAATTGAAATATGAGGTCAGTCAAGTGATGCAAAAGAAATATTCAAACTGAAAAATGTAACCATTAGAACAACGACTAATGCAAGATGATCAAACAGCTGTAGGCCAGTTAAAAAAATTAAAATTTTAACTTTCTGCAATATTTATGTACTCAAAATAGTATTGTTTCCAGAGGAACATAAAAACAAGTTCAATAAAAGTGAAGTTGTATATAACCATTCTAGCAGAAACTGTCTAAATTTAAGGGTTCTTTCACATAACATGGCATTGCTTCAAAAGAAGCCAATAAAACTGTACAGTTCATTTCATGTTCCCAATACCAGCTTGGGAGCAATGTGTAAGCAAAATAAAACTGTTGCTTGTAAGAATACCTTTCTATTTTGTCAATGAATACATACCATATGCAAAAAAAAAAAAAAAAAATTGGAAATAGGCACACAGTGTAGTATGAAACATAACAGCTATGGCGTTACTGCTTCTTTAAGTTTTGTTACCAGCAGTTTCAGTCACATTAATTAATAGAACAGCTAATAGCAAGTCAACAACAATCCTAAGGATCGCCAAATGTGGGCAATATCAGTAATGCTACACTTTGGAAAAAGTGACCATGATGTAAAGCTATAGAATATATTCCTTATACCTCAAGTGATAGTGTTTATTTTATTTCTTTGTTGTGTGGCATACATTAGTATTCTTAAACAATTTAATTACAAATTGACAAACATTGAATATCATCGTCAGCCTCCTCTGTTGCAGCAAGGAAGTCAATGAAGGTTCCCTTGTGAGCTCAAACTGGCCATTCTTCCACTATGTTCTGGGTTGTTGTATTCACATATCTATTTTCATTGTGAATGAGACTACTCTGCAACAAAATTAATATGTTATGTAATAACATTTTATTTTACAATTTATTCAGCATTATTTAATGTACAAAATTTATTGTAATTCTTTAATTTTCTGTTTTTCACTGTTGTGTTATTGTAGCAAAGTGTACATAAGACCCTTGAGGAATCACTGTTGTACTCCCAATTTTGCTTGAAGTATCGATGTGGCATCCATGCCATTCAGTTTAGTAAATGAATTCTAAAAGGCACACATTGTGCCAACTTTGTACAGTTTACCTGGAAATAAGTAAGACAGAAACTCAAGAGTGTGTGTGGCATGAATTAATTTGGGCATTACTATCTACTTGTCAGTTATTTGTAACACCAGAACTTCTGTTTATTCTTGTTTTCTACAGCAACAGGCAAGATCAACTCTTTGAAGCAGATGACACATGTTAAGTACTAGATCCCAACCAAAAGAAATTCACTTTCTGTTCAAATGGTACATTTCTCAGTATGGGTTCTTTGACAAAAGTCTATCTACTTGTCCCCTCCACAGCACCTAGAAGTATATAACATGAGTTGTGAAACACACACTATACAGCCTATTTACCTCATCTATTGAGGCTTTTCTTTCTAAATACCCAATAATGCCAAAAATGACAACAGTTTTTTTTTCCTTCAGTAGGCGTGAATTTTTCACTGATAAAGGCTCTCACACAGTCAATTTTATTATTCAATACTTACATTGACCACCTGAGAGTGGTTTTAACACTTTAACATCAGCTCCTGCTCAGTATACTTCAGAGTATATTGTTCCATGTAAAGGCGATACTGTGTAACACACAGCAACTCCTGCTGAGTCTTGGTGATGGGCAGACATGCAGACAACAAAATACAACATCACCATGTGAATGAATACTTCACCGAAGAAAGATGATAGCAATCATCTGCTCAAGTGCATTCAGGGCAGTAGTTTGATTTATGTCGAGAACAAGCTGAGGTGGTCCAGAGGCAGCATGACTATAGCAAATCCAGTGCCCGGGCACCAACCACATCACACAACATTTCGAGGCCTTTTTGGGAGTTTGTGTGATCATGGGTCCTTTCAGACAGATTAACATACAGGGAGGCAGTGGAATGTGTGTACAGCAGATTGGGATGACTGGGTTCTACGGGATACTGAGACAAACCGTAATACAAGCTCCAGGCAAGTGGCCCACCAACACCGTTTAAACCAAAGTACAATTGTGTGTATCCTGCATGACAACTGCTATTATCCCTAACACCTGCAGTGAGTGCAAGGATTGTCAACAGTGGATTTCCCTCTATGGGAAGGATTTGGTTGATGGTTGTTGCATCAGATCACCACAATTATGGGATTTCCTTGAGCAGTAATAGTAGCAGCCTTTACCAGAAGTGGCATCATTAATTAATCTACACTGTCACAATGTGTGGGCTACGGAAAATTCTCGGTGAATTGTTTAAGTGGTTCAACAGCAATGATTGAGAATCATCATTGGAGAAGGGATTCTTGGTGACCACATACTTGGACCAGTTTTTATTTCTCAATGCCTCAACTGAGGAATGTACCTGGACTTTCTGAAAAATGTCTGGCTGGGCTGCTTGAGAATGTGCCTTTAGCTATATGACAGGTTCTGTCGTTTCCACATTACAGTTTGCCGACATCTGCACAGCATCTTCCCCAGACACTGAATGGGACACGGAGGCCTCATAGTGTTGCCTACTAGAAATGGTTCAAATGGCTCTGAGCACTATGGGACTTAACATCTGTGGTCATCAGTCCCATAGAACTTAGAACTACTTAAACCTAACTAACCTAAGGAAATCACACACATCCATGCCCGAGGCAGGATTCGAACTTGCGACCGTAGTGGTCACGTGGTTCCAGACTGAAGTGCCTAGAACCGTACGGCCACACTGGCCGGCTGCCTACTAGATCACTGGACTTAAACCTCCTGGATTTTTACCCCTGGGGGTATCTGAAAATCATTGTGTATGCTGCACTAGCAGACCCCGTCGAGCAGACCCTTTAACAGCATGTTCACGACACTTGCGACACGATTTGAAGAGAGCCCAGAACGTGCAAAAGAGTGTGGCAGGATACAGTGTGGCATGTGAATTCACACACTGCACCCCATGGAGGCCATTTTGAACACCTGTTGTGATGTGGATGTTGTCCAGCTCAGTACTGTGTTCCAGAAGGAAATCTTGTCATTACAGGCACACCGTCAATTGTAGGACATCACGTTCATAGAAGATTTTTTCCTCCAGTTCCAGTCAGGAATCCATCCATGCAGTTTGTCAGTTTTATTATTGTCCATCCTGTATACTGCAGAAATACATGACAGCACGGCCTACGGTACCGATCCTCTACAACAGCGGCCATCGAACTTTACTGCTCGAGAGCCAGTGTAGGTACTGTGGGGCAATCATCAGGGCTGCATATGTACCAGTCTTATTATTAACTGGTACCCTACAAAAATTAGTAGGTTATGAACTCCCAGTAGACTAGCTGCAGCAGAGGCTCGATAAGTTGGGGGCTGGCAGCTTACTGTTGAAAGTCAGCACCGTTCGGAAAAGGTTGTATCTACTGTTCTTGTTTCAGATTGTGCTTGACAAAGAATTGTTGCATTGATTGTGTGTTGGATAATTAATTGATTAATAACAGTAATTGTTATATTTAAATGCATTATGCAATATGAGAGAAGATCACACATGTTTACTGAATTATTTGAATTAATTTTCTTTCTTCTCACTGCATTGCATTGCATTGCAAAAGCCTCATTTACTTTCATATTCGTAGTTACAATTATGTACACATTTACAAATCCATGTTTCTTACATTTGAAATTTATACCATAGCAACTCATTGGTATGAGCAGCACACATCCTTGAGCTTTGAGTACTGGATGGCAACAAAACATTCTCCCTCTCTCATCTTCCCCTGAGGTAAGAGGCCGACTTTACTAAGCCCGTGCTCGAATTTACAAACATTAATTAAAATTAAGCACATATTAAAATAACACACACTCTCTCTCTGAGTATTTTTATTTGTTGCAGAGAGAAAACTGCAATGTTAATTAGATGTTATCACTAGTTGACATTGTAGGATTTGGCTATTAACTGCTATACACATACTATTATAAAATAAGACTGAGAACTACAGGCCACATTAATACTTATTCAGGCCACATGCCGCTTGCAGGCCGCAGTTTGAGGAACACTGCTGTACAATAATGTATTCTCCTCTTTTCAGAATTATATTATAGACCGTTCAAGCATTCTGGAAAATGAAACCCGATGGTTATATGAACAATATCTTTTCAATGTATACAAGGTGTTCCAAAATTCACCAATTCTTTGAAACATTCCTCATTTATCCTTCAAAAGTTTTGATAATCATCTGGCTCTGCTGCAATTCTCTAAGCTCTTTGGTATGGCTGTGTGTAGAATGCCTTCCAAGTTATTTTTTGCCCATCACCGCTTAATCTTGTTTATACTTTTTGCAGCATGTAGTGACTGCACTCACAATACATGGGAGTTCTACACCATCAAGTGCTGACATGTTTGTTACATAGAGAATTCTAGCTGACTTATTGTTAGTCATAAATATTGCACAATAATAGTTTTCCATTCTTGTCCTCATGCATTTAGAAAGTGTTATGTAATGGAAATGGCTTCATCACTTTTTGTTCTTTATGTATGTATGCTCAGTGCAGACTGCTGCTTTGTATGTGTATTGTAAAACCTAAATCAGTTTTCACTTGTAAATATCTGACATTATACCAGAAAATCATCAGAGATACCAAGGAAGCCTTGGTAAATGAGAAACTGATATGGCAGAAAGTTTGTACTTACTGTAGTGTGACTGAGTTTCAATCATACATGTCTCTGACAACATGTAGACCACACTGATGCTGCTTAGCCACCTCTTTGTGGATGTGGAAGCACAGAAGAAGTAAACGCCCGTTCTTTGGATGCGACAGTCGAGGACGACAATCCGATAGATTTATTTGGTGTCTGGTGGCATTAACATTTCTCTTCTAAAACCTGTGCCAATGCTCCTGGTGACAAGAGACTACTGGCTACACAAGGGACTCTTTCTTTTCCCAGATGCACATAATATGTAATAACTGATACAATATATTGATACATGCAAACAGATGAATCGGGGTAGAACTGAGATAGAGGAAAGTTTTTTTTCATCATTGCATATACGTGTATACTCAAACTGAAATTTACAATATACTCGCAATTGTAAATGTGTACTGAATGTACAGCTATCAGAGGATGAATACATACAAATGTATATCTGAATTTGTATGCTAATTTATACTAGTTAATACAGTTAACTATAACTGACTCACCTCAGACCTATGTAGCAAGAATATTGATAGTACTTCTATCATTAAATTAAATCAATGAGTTACCAGTTTTGCACTTTGTACCTCCCATTATGGTTCTATCTCTGAATTTTGTTTTAACTGGCCCAACACAGTAGCAGATACAGTACCCCATTATTTTGAACCTTTACCTTAGTGAGATATGTGTACCTCTCAAGGCAATTGACTAAGATTTTTGAATCCAACATAATTAAACCAGATAGAAAGGTGCTAAGAAATTAAAGATTAAAAACTAAGTAGATAGCTGTGGAGAAAGAGAACTAAAAGGCAATAAAAGAAAAGAAAATCTGAGCTTTTTTGTGGGAGAACACTCGGAGGAAAAAATATCCAAGATGAGATGCCCCCACCCCCCCTCCCCGCCTCGCTCCCACCTCACCGTCTATACCATCTCATGCTATGTGTCAGCATCGAAACTATCTTCCCGAGAAACATCAATCATGATGCATCACCACATTCTGTTGCCGGCGTGTGCAAATGCCGCTAATTGAAACACATCGTGCAATGTTGTCACATTCCATTCCATCCAGTTTTGCCACATAGGAATTGATCTTTCATGTGCAGACAATGTGGCTCTGCCCAGAATGGCAGTCATGTGATTGACATGATCTGGTGACATCTCCCAGCAACAGCACAAGCTAGTGTCACTGTTTTCTTACATTTCCATGAAATAGAGCTACATGTACAGCTAGCGTTTAGTCCTGTAAATTGGAATGCAGCATTTAGGAAGTAATTAACAGCAATTCTGTGAACTCTTCTGTTACTATATCTGTCATTTGATACAGTGTATGTACTACGATACTGGAATTCTGAGCTCTGTTCCCCTGCTTGCAGAAAAATAATAAGGAATCAATTATTGGTTTGCCTTTTTGCATCTACACAACTGTTTGTATACTTGCAAAAAGGTGGACCCATCATTAACTCATTATTGTATGTACTGCAGTGTGTAATTGTAATATTTCATTCCCACATGTAGAGAGTGTGATGTGTTTTTCTTTATGATTGTGTTGCAGACTGTGGGTATATATTCATTTGATTCTTACAATATTGCCACCAAGTAAACATCCTCTTTTGCATTGTCCCTGTCAGTCTACACCCACTCATCATTTCACTCGTCTATTTCTCCATGTTAATCTGTTGACACATCAGCTTTTACCTTTTAACTTATGCAACTCTCTGTCTGCCTTTTATATTTTGCAAAACATTCATTTGCCACTTCCTCTGTGACAATATTTTAATTAATCAACAAATCAGCCTTTTGTATTTTAACTTATGCAACTACCCGTCTTTCAATGCCGGCCACTGTGACAGAGAGGTTCTAGGCGCTTCAGTCTGGAACCACGTGACTGCTACAGTCACAGGTTCGAATTCTGCCTCAGGCATGGAAGTGTGTGATGTCCTTAGGTTAGTTAGGTTCAAGTAGTTCCAAGTTCTAGGGCACAGATGACCTCAGATGTGAAGTACCATAGTGGTCAGAGCCATTTCAACCATTAGTCTTTTCGCTTTCATTTTGTCTTTTTGACAACCTCCAAGTGTAATTTTGTAGTATGTTTTAAAATTTTTACCCTCATATGTCTGAAGAGTGGCGACTTGTGTCCACTGACAGGACATGCTCCACCCATATGGGGCTAGGGGTATGAAATGACAATAGAGAAAGAAAAATGGTACTGACGTGCACCAACTAACTAGAAGTCTCTAGCACTAGTTCATTTGTTGTTGCTACTTTGTGATGCTTTGCATCCATATCTGTTCATCCATGTAGTTTGCTTGTGTCATTGAGACAGTCTTTTGTGTGTGTATTCATCGTCATCATCATTATCATCTCCTTGCCACCATCACAGCCTCCACCTCTGCTGTAGTCGTCTGATGCCTCCTCTTAGTCACCATTCCCATCATCGCCACCGTCACACTGTACTCGCCATCTCTGTCTTTGTCCCTGTCACTGCCACCCTCATCTGCTGTCATCACATCTCACCAGATGTCAGTGCCATCTTCCCCACCATACTGGCGATACTTCGCTGCCGATATTAATCATCTACCTTCCATCCCCTGTTTCTTTTGACCCCACAGTGGACACTCCACCCTTTCCTCTGCTCCCACTTCACTATGTGGAGCACTTTCTCTGGCCCAACACGTTATGTCCACACTCCCCTTCTAATAGTCTCACCCCACCCATAGTCACTTCCTTTGCCTACCCTGCCCTTCCTATCCCTTCCCACAACCTCTTCCACATCGTCTACCACATCATTTACCTATCCCACATTTCCAACTTTTCCCAAACCAAGCACCTCCTCAGCAACTCCAGCCAAACTAATAACTAGTCAAGCTACCGTTGCAATGCCTGAAACCACATTACAATCAACAAGTAACCAAATCTCCTCGAGCCTTCTGCAAGGACCTACACCACGTCACATCCCACCTTTTCCAATTCCCCAACCCCCACCCCAACACACAACCACCAGAAACCCATAGAAGTACTCTAAAGCAGACCCCATTTCCAGTACCGTACTCAAAAAACCACAAACAACTCCTGACCCTATCAAACACAGCCCACCCCACCCACCATTCACCTTCTGTCATAGCTGTTTTCTCTCCCTTACTGACCCCAAATTCCTAAATGCCGAATCCATCACTCTAGGAAATACATCTCTCACATTTCCATCACTCAAATCACCCCCCCTTAAAGATTCTGACCACATCAAATCCACAAACCCCAACTTCCATTCCAACCACCTCTTCAAAATCCCATGCACTACCTTCGGCATCATGCCTCCCTCACTCCATTCAGTATCACATCTAAACAACTCCAGCCTCCTCACCGTCCCCCTGCTTTCACTGCCATAAAAACAATGAATGGCTCCGAGATCACGACAGAGGAGGTGGCTGCAAAATAAGTTCCAGTCATGCTTTAGAAATATGTAGCTGTTATGTCTCACAAAGAGACGTCTACACTGGTGGGATTGACTTTTTGAAACCTTCTATATGGGGATGTAGCTCTCATTTGCAAGTAATTGATGAAAATATGCTGGAATTTTATGTGATGCTCAACAGCAATTGAAAGAGAAGTATTGTGTAGACTTGCTCTATGGTGTAATGTGCTGAAGGCCAAGGGTTGAAATCTCGTTGAGTGCTTCAATTTTTTTTTTTTTAATTTTTAATTGTTAATTTTTTTCCTAACAAACATCACATTAAATTCTAGTTTTTCTTTTTTTATTTTTTTTTCCTTAACTCACAAATAAAAACCTACCAAGGTGAATGGCTGCAGGATGTGATAGCTGGGATCTTAACTTGCATCACCCTATAGATGGTTTCATAAAGTGAATCCCACCACTGTGGACTGCTCCTTGTCAGGTTCCACATTCCTTATGCAGGTCTTCACAGAGTCTGTGAGGAGAGATCCCTGCTGTACAATGGCCAGTATTAAGTTGAACCTTCCAAATCCCTTCCACAGTGCTACCACTGCCAAAAATTTCACATTTACAATGACAATTCATTCCTGAACGTAAAGATCCTCCCACCCATTCTCACTCTAAAGTCTCTCACTTCCTCAAACAATGTTCCAACCTCGCCTCCCCTCCCACCTGCAATTACGTCTACCCTTCTTACTCTAAGTGCAAGACCATCTCCCCAATCAACAAACCAGATTTAATAGTACCTGCCTTGTTTAGATTAGATTTACTTTCATTCCAATTGCTCCATAGTGAGGAGGTCCTCTATGGTGTAGAACATGTCAGAAAAACAATAATACACGACAAATGTTTACAACTGAAACAAATAAGCTATTTTACCTTGCACAGGTCCCAAGTGGAATGATCCTCATTTTTTTAAATGAACACTATATGAAAGAATCATTTTACAAACACTCATGCACTGAATATAACTACTACAATAGTATTTACAATGAACACATTACAGAACTGAAATAATGGTGTGTGTGTGTGTGTGTGTGTGTGTGTGTGTGTGTGTGTGCATGTACACACACAAATCTGTTGGTTCTACTAAGAAATTCGTCAATGGAGTAGAAGGAGTTGGCCACCAATAAATCCTTTCGGCTTCTCTTAAACTGAGTTTCATTGGTTGTTAACTTTTTTATGGCTGCTGGCAAGTTATTGAAAAAGTGTGTTTCTGAATAATGCACATATTTTTGTACAAGAGTAAGTGACTTTAAATCCTTGTGAAGGTTATTCTTATTTCTACTACTGATTCCATGAAATTTAGCTGTGATATATTTTTAATGACAAATTTCATTAAGGAATAAATATATTGGGAAGCAGTAGTTAGTATCCCTAGTTATTTAAGCAGGCTTCTGCAGGATGTTCTTGAGTTCACACCACACATAACTCTTATGCACGTTTTTGTGCCTGGAAAACTTTAGCTTAGCTTGATGAATTACCCCAAAAAATAATCCCATGAAAATATGCCAGATTTTTCATTTGTATATCGCCCATGTCTGACACAATTTGCATTGCAAATAGAGATTTGTTAAGACGCTTCAGCAGTTCTGTGGTGTGCTCCTCCTAGTTGAATTTATTATCAAACTGTAATCCCAAGAATTTAACACTGTCCACTTCTTCTATCTGCTTGTCATCATATGTTAGGCATATACTCGTGGGACACCCCTTACATGTTCTGAACTGCATTTAGCTTGTTTTTTCAAAGTTAATTGACATTAATTGGTTAGGAACCAGTGATTAATGTCCACAAATATTTTATTAGCCGATCTTTCTAAGGCTACACTTGATTTGCTATTTATTGCAATGTTTTGTATCATTGGCAAACAAAACAAGATTGGCATCTGATTATGTTACTGATGAAAGGTCATTGATATACACAAGAAAATGTAAGGGCCCTGAAATGGAACCTTGTCCCATTGATCATTCAATCCATCCCAATACCTCACTCTGACCAACTCCCACTGGCGAAAATATCAGATTCCTCTCTGTCGCCCTCCAAACTATTCACTCCTTCCAATGACTGCATACCATGAGACAAATTTCCCCAGCTGCCCACTCCATCTTCCATCTCAGTACCCAAGCTGCCTACTCCCAAAACCAAGTCCACTTTGTCTTTACTTGTCTTGACACCTCACTTAAACCTCTCAACCCCCTCACCCACACAACCCTCTCCCCAGATTTTCATCATGGTGTGACAGCAATACAGCATCCTACACTACAACATTCACACCCTACCCACTGCAAACTCCAACACAATTCTGATATCTTCCTCTATAACGAGATGTCTCTCCCTGTATCCTTCTCTGCGCAGATAGTCCCCTTCTCTTTGACAGAGGTGGAGTTGCAATCAGCCACCACAAGAACATTTCCATTTGCTTATGCTTAGACCCTTCTTCAAAGTCCTGACTGTCAACTGTGCTACTATCTATGTCTGGCCTAATAATCCCCTACCGTACAATTTCCTCACCCATGTTATCCACACCTTCACCTACATCATCGCTGCTGACCTAAAAATCCATAATAGATGTCCAGCATAAATCCAGCAGTGATGTCAGTTTACATACTTCCTCCAAGGTCGCATTGTCCCCATCCCACAGCACACCTGGCCTGAAAGCAACACCACCCTAGACATTTTCCTAGCACCTCCCAACCACCTACCTGTACTCCTAACCATCTCCTATGCACAACCTCATCCCTGTGCACACCATCACCAGCTCCATACAAGAGTTATCCAAGACTACTCTAGCACCAACTGGAATGTGTACTGGGAATCCACAGACATCCAGTTAGGAAGCCATCCCCTCATCTTCCAGCAACCTCACAATATCCCTGATGCCACATTCTTCCTGCAGTAGACTTCGTCAGACACTGTATTCACACACATTCCTACAGAGTCCATATATTCTCACCATCCCACACTCCCCCCACAAACCCCACTCTTCCTCTGAGAATCCGATCACATGTACTATTTCTTCCTGCAGACTTGTGACAGGGATACCCAACATGCCTCTGGCAAATTCAGTGACGCGTGAGGAATTTGGGAGTCTGGGACTGGCACCAGACATGCATCAGATTCGACACCCTCCATAAACTCTTCCAAGTACTGGAAAGCATTCCATTGACTCATGGGCAATAACCTGCTCCTCCACAACCACCATCCCTTACCTGACAGCTGGAGCAAAATAGACCACATCTCATCCCATCTATCTGACATCATCTCCATCCCCGATGACCATTGTTTTTATTACTCCCTGTTTTCTACTATCCGTGAACATACTAATACTGCTGCCCCACTCTTGGCTCCCAGCACTTGGACTATATACCACAAACAGAATAAACACACCTATCATAACACATGACATAGAAAAAGTACTTTGCAGAAAAAGCACCACATTCCCTGTTGCTGACCACATCATGTATCGACACCAAAAAGACTGTCCCCTATCCTTTCTAGTTACCCTTGCAACCTTTCATACCACTATTCTCTCCACAGGTTACTATCCTGAACCTCCAAACTCCTACTTTTCCACTAACCCCCTTCTGATACCTCCCTGCTACCACCCCATCAGCCTCACCTCAATGATTAGCAAGGTCTTCGAATCTGTCCTCTCCCAACACATCCATCAACACTTGAACCAACTCCACCTGTGACATTTGCCTACTTTATATCTTCGTTGATAGTCGTCAGTGTTGACGTACTGCATTTTTATACTATCTGAGAAATGGAGGGGTTGAGGTTCAACAATGACTATTGTAAACGATGTAGCCTGCAGTTGCATAGTTGCTTTTCACAGTTCTTTACTTTCATTGTTCACAACCCCACAATATTACACAGTTATATGGCCAGTTCCCTAGTGGTAAACTTTGGGTAAGCCTCATTAATAGTTTGCAGGCAAATGTCAGCATACTGCTACAATAGTTTACCGTTGAACATCTATCAGGAGTAAAAACTTAACCTCACAATTCTTGCAGAATAATGAGGTATGTGTGACACTAATGAACAGACACTGTCATTGATTTAACGTACAATCTATTTGTGTTACACTTATTTCACAGTTAAATTGACGCATTGTTGAAGATCTAATCAATACAGGGTTTTTCATCTGAAAATTGGCCATGGACTAACTGTCTCAGGACCAAAAATAGGGCCTCTGTATATCCTCACAATAATAAGTACTGAAATTATAATTAAAACATAACTCATTCAAGTAACTGAGTTTATAGAAAAATTCCTTCTTTTTAACAGTTTCTGCTACTACGAGGGTTAGCCTGAATTATTTGTTTAAATGATGAAATTAATAGGTATAGTTATACAGACAATACTTTTGACAAACCTGGTAATTATTTTAGAATTATTTAAGGGCTGGCTTTGGTGACATGTTTTTGAATAGAGCCAAATAAATACTTTAAGAATGTAATGATTCTTCTTCCAAATGTTTATAATGAGCATAGAATTTGTGTTTGTTTATAATTCAACAGTAGAATCTAAGTCACAGAACAGTTACTGATTTCACCCTATAACAAAGGAAAGTGATGGTCAAAATAAATTATGAAATTGGACACACATAAAACTGAGCACAAAATTATTCTTGGTGCTATATTTCTTAAGAGTGAGGGCCAAACTTTCTCTTTTATGAAAATGCAGGTTATACTCATGTATGGTGACAATAATTAGTCAAAAATTAATTTAAGGAGGCAGATGGCTAAACAAGAAAGGAAGTAAAGAGATCCCAGCTTGCTTCATCACATTACCCCCTCATTAGATTAACAAGATAGATATTACAAGGAGCTAACTGGGCAGTTCAATGACCACAGCTGGCCTCAAAAAGTGGGTTTAACCATCTACACACAAAAGAATATTACATCAGAAATCTTCTTATAAAAATTACAATACGTAAGTTTTTCAAATTTCTACTTATATGAACTGGCCATATGAAAAACCCCATACAAAATATTTACCTACAGTGTATTATACAATGGCACAACATATTCATTAGTTATATTTTAAATAATGACTACCTCAACATTTTCATCATAAGTGATGTCCTTTTTGCATAAAAAAAGATTACATTCTAAGATACATATCACTTTATACAAATACAGTCTTGCTACAGACAACAAATTCTCATGGGTTGCAAAAAGTTAAACTGCACTGCACATTGCAGTTAATTTTTAGACAGAAAATTTCACTTGTTCAATGTTTAGTATTTCGCAAAATCACTTTCACTCTTTTAATGAGCTTTTTTTTTACATCAAGTCATTCACACCTTCTACAGGTCCAAGTGGCAGTGATTAAGGAAATGCACTGCTATCAGCTTCCTTGGAGGTGGTTCTTCTCAGCCACAGTACACAAAAAAGTAAGACAAAATAACCTGTTTTAGTATGCTCACTTTTACTTCTAATTAAGTATAAGGAAAAACTGTTTCACACTAATGGTAAATAATGGTCATTACTTTATAAATAAATACATTACATAGTTCTCATACCATCAAAATAATTAGCACTAAAATGGACTGTAGTACAAAAGGTTGGGACTAGTAAAAATTTTAAAATCAGGTACACATTACACTGCAAAATGTTACTCTAGGTCATAACTCTGTCTGTAATTGGTTAAACTTGAAAACTTTGGGTTTCTTTCCCATTTGAAATTCACTTAAATGCCAAGTCCTCGTTTGAAATTCACTTCACTTATAAACTCCTATCACCTCCCAGGATGAGATTTTCACTCTGCAGTGGAATATGTGCTGATATGAAACTTCCTGGCAGATTAAAACTGTGTGCCAGACCGAGACTCGAACTCGGGACCTTTGCCTTACGCATGCAAGTGCTCTACCACTGAGCCACCCAAGCACGACTCACGCCCCATCCTTACAGTTTTACTTCTGCCAGTACCTCGTCTCCTACCTTCCAAACTTTACAGAAGCTCTCCTGCGAACCTTGCAGAACTAGCACTCCTGAAAGAAAGGATATTGTGGAGACATGGCTTAGCCACAGCCTGGGGGATGTTTCTAGAATGAGATTTTCACTCTGCAGTGGAGTGTGCACTGATATGAAACTTTCTGGCAGATTAAAACTGTGTGCCGGACTGAGACTCGAACTCGGGACCGAGTTTGAGTCTCGGTCCGGCACACAGTTTTAATCTGCCAGGATGTTTCCTATCACCTTAATCTCCAAAATATTTACATTACCTCTAGCTAAAACTAAAGATATGCTGTAGTGTAGATTTACCAATCATTACATTATGAAAAAAATAGTCCCCATCACATAATTTAATTATTATTCAATTCAACATTAAGGGAATAGAAGTTGTACCAAATCATTGCCCTACTTCTCCACTCAACTCTGAGTATTACTCTCACTCAACCAGAAAATTAAATCCTCTCAAAATGTTACCAAATAGTTGGCCTGTCAGGATATTCACATCATTCTAGCACCACAGTAATCAGTTAACCAACAAAATTACTTTTCTTCATTCCAATATTACCCCTTTAAGCTCATAATTCCTCAGAACACAAATAGAAGTTTTCAGATAACCTATAGACCCGACAATGGTAAGCTCTCATCCCCAGCTGCAGTGTCATGAATTTCACAATATATATTGTACCCAATGTTGCCTAGTTCAAAATTAGATTGTCAATATAGTTACACACATTTGTTTTTATACAGTTATCTTTTTCATTAATCAATCATGTCTGTCAGCTCCATTATTTTACTGTGGAAATCTTATCTACTAACCATCCAACAGAAAGTGCATGACGGACTAAGAGTACGAATTGGCCAAACATGGAGATTGCACACCTCCAGTGTCCTTCACACATACAAAACCCTCATCCAACACATCCTTTGCCAAGCAAATCTTACACAGTTATTTGCTTCCCCTGAGTTCTGGAAGTTCCTTCAGATCCTCGAACTCCATGCCCTCCACCTTGCTTCTGTGTGTTTCTTCCTTCTCTGACATGGATCCCTTACCAACTCTTCAAATTCCCACCTCTCCTCACTCACACAGATCACCTCTGAACAAACTGCACCATCAGCAAACTTTACTCAAATAATCCTTTAGTTTCCCATACACTTTCCAACCGTAGTGTGCTGATGCATCTCCACCAACACCTCCCGCCAACCCTACCCTCCTCCACATACTTCCCCAAAGTAACTTCAACTGTCTTCCCCTCCCAAATCATTAACTGTGTCCAGATAGTTACCCCTCCTACCAACTTTAAATCCACCCTACCCATTCCACATCGTCAAGGCCTCCTTTCCTCCCTTCCTCATATTTTCCCTACCCCCTTTTTTCCCCTTCCACCCATCCTCACCAAGCCCCTTTACCTCATCAAATTTTAGCCTCAGTAGAACCTCCTCCACTTTAAACTGTCTTGTATCTCACCAGCCACCCCTACCTCTCAATACATCTGCACCAGTCCTCTATTCGTACACTGTCTCTATTCTACCCTCTTCAACAACCAACCTTTCCCCTTCACCAAAGGACTAACAAACCCAGAGCAGGTCCTACCAGCTTTAGTGCCTGTGAATTAATTCTTTTTAACATCAGTGTTGTGTGTCAGGTTTTTTTTAAATGTTTTAATTGTAATCTTACTGTGTTTCTGATTTTCACCTTTTATTACAACTGTTTTTAACCAAAACCAAAGGAAGTTTATCTCTTATATACAAGAACTTCCATTTCATTTTCGCCTTTAAAAAGTTTTAAATTCATTCCAAATATCTCATGTTATTGTTTATTATTATATCATCTTATTTAAATTTTATTGTCAACTGGTTGAGGTGCAGGTTGATTGTACCACTGGCAGCCCAACGCCATCCATTTGCAGTGAGGGGCAATGAAATAGAAGGTATAGGCTGAAAAATTTTTTGCTTAAAAATTAATAATTATTGAGTAGTTGAAACATATTATACTTCCTATTAAATGAATAAGGGCCTTATCTGTTACTTTGTGAGGGAGTAAAGAGCAATTTGTATGTGATTGTTGCAGTTACTTACTGATGTACTGTTGATGTGGTGCTAGTTTTGTCCACAAAAAGTGGGAATATTTCATATTGTGAGCCAAAATGTGTGTGTGTCCCCTTGTCTGCATAGGCTTTCCTCTTGTCCTCACCTTTGCTTCTTCCCTCTGTCACCTACAGTGCAGCAGTCTCATGTTTAATAGAGAATATGTGTAAATGTATTGCAAAATGGTTAGCATCACTGCCTTCAGCAGAAAAGGACTTTCTCACATTTTTCTGAGGCAGGGAGGTCTGGAATGGGATACTGTCATCCCTCATTAGGTCAAATGATGAACCAGTCAAAGAAAGAACTATATCAGGGTTCAACTACTGGCAATACTGGGAAGAGGGATTGGCAACAAGCCGATCACACATCCCACAATTATAGATCACTCCTTGTATTGTGTTGCAGACAGTTGACCATTCAGGCTAGGCCTAAGGCTGAATGCCTGAGCTGAGTTTATGTTTGTGAAGAACATGTGTGTTAGTTATTTACACTGAATCTGAAGATAAATATACCCCACCTCTGGCAGTAGTGTCAAATGAGAGACATGCGAAACTGTCACTAGTTCAGTACTCATTTGTTTTTTGACCGCAGTTGGAGTCGTCCACACTACTTTTAGCAACTAAATAAAGCTTTCGATTTAAACTTCTACTCTCACCTACCTGTTGAAAAACTGTGGAGGTGTTAGTTTGCAATTTATTATTACTATTATTGTTTATGATACACATGCTTGGGCCACACGATGTAAATAACATAATATTTTCCGAGAGTTTTGTTTTAGCTTTTCTTTGCTTAATGCTGTTAATTTTCTGCATTAATGTTTTTCTGGCTGTTTTATAAAGTACTTTGCTTCTGGCACCCATCAACTCTATTGTTTCAATTTTAGCCCTGCTGATACTTTCGTGAAGGTTAGACTGCCTAGTTAACTTGGTTTGCTCCATTCTTTTAAAGAGTGTTTGAAACGACGATCTACAACGAACGAGAGAGGTTAGAGAACTTGCACGTCTGTAAATCGGAAGCAATATATGCAGGACAAAGGTAGTTTATTGTAAGCGTGCGAGAAGTGTTATAAAATTTTTGTAATAATGGCTATGTTCTTTCACCAATTGGTCCCTACACTGGAAAGTTGTGAAGAGTTGAATTGGTTTCAGTATTAAATAAATAATATTGGTTGCTAATAAAGTCTCGAGTTTATTTCCTAAGCAGCCATAACGTACAATTCTAATTAATGGACAGATATGCAAGATTTAGTCTGAAAATGTATCGTTTGGAATTACAGAAAAATGTTGGATAATATAAAATGTGGCATTTTGATGGCGAAGAAAACATCTGAGAATGCTTTATTCCAGGAAAATTATATAAATCCTTAGCAAAAATATGTTTTTAATGTATACATTATTCAGTATAAATTCTTCATTGAACTTCATGTAATAAGTCTGTAGTGTGTTATTTATTATACAACATGTGAAAAATACATCAATTATTTGTAAATTACAGTCGCACGACTCAATGTAGCTACCGATCCCTCCATAATTTCTACCAGTGACAAACGACATACAAGGTAGGCATGAAAATTATTTTTGCCTACATCACAACACAATGTAGCAAGTGTTGCCAGTTATTAACAATCAAGTGTACTTTGCACACTTATGATTTTATCTTTCCAAGACTAGAAGAACAATGTAGGATTGTTTCATGACACTTAGGAAACAAAGTACACGTGCCCTTTTGGAACCACTTTCCAGTGTGGAGATTCTTTATGATGATCGATAACATCCAAAGAGTGAAATATTATCTACATCAATACTCGGCAAACCACTGTGAGATTAATGTGAGAGGTTATGTCCCATTATACCAATTACAAGGGTTTCTTCCAGTTCCATTCACATCTGAAGCACAAAAAGAATGCCTCTATGCGTGCAGTAATTATTCTAACTTTATCTTCATGACATCTGTGTGAGCAATACGTAGGGGGTATAGGATATTCCTAGAGCAGTCATTTAAAACTAGTTATTGAATCATTGTTAATAGACTTGGAATAGTTTACTTCAATCTTCAAGAGTCTTCCAGTTCAGTTCCTTCAGTATCTCTGTGACACTCACCCATGGATTAAACAAATGCGTGATCATTCATGCTGCCTTCTCTGTATACGTCAATAAACCCCCGTTAGGCCTATGTGGTACGGGTCCCACACACTTGAGCATATTCTGGAACTGGCTGCATGAGTGATTTGTAAGCAATCTCCTTTGTAGATAGACTGCACTTCCCCAGTATTCTTCCAATAAACTCTAGTATACCACCTGCTTTGCCCATGACTGAACCGATGTGATCATGCCATTTTATAATCTAAATATGCTAAAGAGTAGACTGAAGCAATTATTAATAGAGAAGTGTTGTTACTCTATAGAGGACTTTAAGTTGTAGTGCCATCTTGGAAAACAGTGTATATAGACAATGTCTGCGATCTATCAGTGGCATGAAAGAATGTAATTATACACTGTATAATGTGTACTGTACTATCATAAATATAAGCTAAATTGTGTTACACTATAGAAGAATCTATTTGTAGTGCTGTATTGAAAAATAATGTGTACAGACATGTGTCTGATCCATATTTTGTTATGAAAGAATGTAAATAAATTACTGTATATGTGTAATGTAGTCTAAATTTGCCTGACAATGTCCGAAAACTCTTTGTTATACGGACAGAAGATAAATAAATAAATATCCCTGCAAAGTGTATTTGTACCGAGTGAGGTGGCGCAGTGATTAGCACACTGGACTCGCATTTGGGAGGATGGTGGTTCAAATTAGCATACAGCTATCCTGCTATAGATTTTACCTCCTTTCCCCAAGTCACTTTAGACAAATGCCGGTATGGTTCCTTTGAAAGGGCACAGGCGACTTCCTTCTCTAATCCTATAGGACCAAAGACCTTGCTGTTTGGTCCACTCGCCCAAATCAACCAGGTATTTGTATGAGTTGGCTGCTACCAACAGTGACTCATGGATATCACAGTCATAGAATATTAATTTTTTGAAGTGCAATGTCTTACATTGCTGAACATTTAAAGCAAGTTGCAATTCTCTGCACCACTTTGAAATATTATCAAGATCTGACTGAATATTTATGCAGCTTCTTTCAGATAGTTCTTCATTATAGATAGGTGCATCTTCCGTAAAAAGTCTGCTGTCAGTATTAATGTCGTCTGCAAGGTCATTAATGTACAACATGAACAGCAATGGACCCAACACACTTCCCTGAGGTATACCTGAAGTTACTGCTACATCTGACCATGACTCTCCAGCAAAGATAACATGTTGTGTCAACCCTACCAAAAAGTCATCAACCCAGTCACAAATTTCACTTGATACCCTTATGATCATACTGTTGACAATAACCATGTGCATGGTACTGAGTCAAATGTTTTTTGGAAATCAACTAATACAGGCTTTCAATATTTCGTGAGAAAAGTGCAAGTTGGGTTTCACATGATTGATGTTTCCAAAATTCATGCTGGTTGGCATTTAGGGGGTCATTCTGTTCAAGATAATTCATTATGTTTGAGCTCAGAATATGTGCTAAGATTCTGCAACAAATTGATGTCAAGGATACTGGATGGCAGTTTCGTGGATCATTTCTTCTACCCTTGTTGTAAATGAGTGTGATCTGTGTCTTTTTCCAAGAATTGGGCACTGTTTTTTGTTCAAGGGGTCTATCATAGGTTATAGTAAGAAGAGGGTCTAACACAGTCCCAAATTCAGTATAGAATCTGACAGAAATACTTTCAGGCCCTAGAGCTTTGTTCAGCTTTAATGCTGTCAACTGTTTCTCAATACCATTGATACTGATACTTATTTCATTCATCTTTTGAGTGGTACAAGGATTAAATTGGGGCAGCTCTCCTGGGTTTTCTGTTGTACACATTTCAGCTTTTGCTTTCTACCTTCAGCTTCAGTTTCTGTCTCATTCACTAGGTACTGGACACTAGTCTTGGTGCCACTAACAGCATTTATATACAACCAGAATTCCTTTTAGTTCTGTGAAAGATAACCTGAAAATATACTGCTATGGTACTCATTGAAAGAAACAGACATTGCTAACTTGACAGTCAGCACTGGGTGTTTAAGAGTGTCAAGAAGAATGTTCGATATGAGTCATCAGCTCTGGCCAGTGATGTACTGTTAATGGCTGCTGTCATGCCACCTTTTGGTGTATGAATTCACACTTTCGCAGTTTGTTGGCAAAGCCAACCAATTTGGAAAAAAAGAAAAATAACTGGTATTGGTGACACACTGATCTGTAGCTTGTGAGCAGGTGAAGTTAATGAATGTGATAATAAGAATATGTGGCTGTGGTGACAGTTTGATCTATAGCTGTGTCCAATGTGTCACTTGGGTTGGAAGATGAAAATTTGGTTGTGCATTGGCAAAGACAGTGATTGTGACACTAAAAAATCCTGATTGTAGTTTTTGAAAAAATTGCCAATAACATCATGTTATAGTCACCACATTGTTTATGGTGTTCATCGCATGCTTCTTATGTCACAGGTCAAAGGCGACGACTCATCAAACATTCCTCTACATCTGTTTAAGAAACAGTTACTGCAACAATTTCACTACCTCTAGCACAGTAAATCATGTGGACAGGTTTGTTAGGTATCTGACATGTCAAGATGTATATCTTAACATAGAGACATTGGGTCTCATGCTTGTGCCACATTCACAGTGTTTAGAGATTGAAGGTATTAAGAGCATCTTCATTTATGGTACACTCTGCTTGGTGACTTGCTCGTGCAAACTTAAATGATAAAGTAAGATGAAGCATTTATGGCAACAAAAGAGGCTTACACAACCTTGTAGTACAGTATGAGAGCAACTGAACAAGGACTCCCTACTGAGTGGTTCTTTCAGGTAATCTCCATACTTACAGGGTCTAGAGTTGAGTTTCTGAACACAAAACTCCTAAAGCAGTCAACAACCCCTCCCCTGTCCCATCCCAAAAAAGACAATTTTGCAGGTTTCTGAGTGCTGTTAAGTACAAAAAATACCTCCTCACATGTATTAGTATCACAGTTTTTAATGCACACAAATAAACAATGAGAATAATTTGTAGAGTTGGCAGACGACTGCCACACAGGGGCATCTGGACCAGGAAAAGTGTCTGATCATGCGGGCTGAGGTTTCCCACAGTTTCCTCAAGTGAGTTGGAGCAAACACCGAGACCACTCCCAAGCACAGCACATGGCAGTTCTCCCCGTGCAGTCAGAGTTTGCATTATGTCTCTAATGACTTCATTATCTCCAAGGTGTTAAACCATAATCTTCTTTCCTTCTTTGAGTAAAATTTGATTTCAGCGCACATCGGCAAGCCTAATTTATTTAAAATAAACAGCAAATGATACAAATCAGTTTCAAATAATGCCAACTACATCCTTTTCTAGGGACAGAGTCATGTTGTTCTCCTGGTTAACCAAATTGCCCATTTTTTATGACACTTACAAAATCTCTGAATTTTAAATTTCCAAGACTATTAGCACTGTGGAAAAACTCAAAAGTAAAGTATTTCTTTGCTGTCTCCACTGTTGTAAGAGATCAAAGGCCACAGGATCAATTTACTGGTAGTGACTGGGGGCATAGTTTCACTGTGAAGTCTAAACAATGATACAAATTGCCAGTGTTCTGAAAAAAAGGGAAAGTTGTAGAAATGGATCTGACATCAACCAGTGAACAGACGCAGGTAGCAACTCAAAGCAAAGGTGAAATAATGTTGCTGCAAGTCTGTGGAATTCTGATGTTTTCCTCCATCAGGTCCGGTCCAGAACAGTGTGACAGTAACGAAACTCATTCAAATAACAAGTGGGAACTCCTTTAGGGGCACATGAATGATGCCCGGTACATCCTCACAAGCCTCTTGTGTAGGGAGGACTGAACAGAAACTAGACAATGTCTCCACAAAACACAGTTTGAGGTCAGGCTGTCATCAGGAGCAGCAATACTGTGGAGCTCCCAGCATGGTGACATGGAACTGTGCAATCTACACTAAACATAGAAAATTAAACTCTGAGAGAATGGGACAATAATCATCTTGAGGTCATTAAATGAGGAAAGAATAAAAACAGTTGCACAGATTACTTCTAGGTCCAAGACAGTAGGTGTACTATAAAAGATAACTCACTGAAACAGTCCAGCACCATGTTGAATGGATACATTTCTAATGGTACAAATATTACAATATGTACACATTCTTAATTAAGTTACCTGCAGTTTCACAGTTCAGTTGCGCTATCATAAATTGGTTACAAAGAAAACAAATTTGTTAGGTTAGGTTCGAATGATGATAACTCAGACTGACTGTTGAAAAAAATGCTGATTTTGAGGTAAACATTGTGAAAGATGCAACACCAATGAAGGTACTTGATATTGAAATGAATAGTGCACTGCAAATTATGCATGTGATGCTGTAGAAGTAGTGAGAACTTACACACAATCCCTGTCTGAAAATCTGTTAAGTTTGATGCCCCACACATTATTTCCCCCAAACCCCATCATGAGAGAGCACATTTAACCACGTAGGATGAGTCAAGTTATAAGTTGTCAGGCATACATCCACTGGAGGATTCTTCCACCAGTGTTCCTCAACCAAAGATTCAGTACCAGTCTTAAACCACATAAGTTACTTACTGAAATTGACAGCAAAAATAGAAAAGAGGAGAGAAGAAATAGGAACGAGGGCATCTGCCCACTGAAAGGTAATGAAAGTAAAATAGAGCCTCCTGAAGTAGCAAACACCATCAACATATATATTGTAACTGTAACAGATAAAATAAGACCACATATAACAGACGGGGAGAAAACAGTGGCAAAAATTCTACCATTGCATTCATCACATTGATCCAGAGGTTTCAAACACAATAAACCAACTAAAAGTCAAAACATTTTTGTGGCTTAGGTGGTGCTACACCATCTCTTATAAAGGAATGCAGGAAAGTCTACCAAAAGACTCAACATCTTTATTGAATGCTACAATAGAGAAAAGCATTTTTTCAGAATTGGTGAAAACAAGTAATTTAAGAAAATCAACAGGTGTGAATTAAGAAAATGCAGGCCAATATCATTTATTTTCACTTTTACAAAACAACCTGAATTGATAATGAAGAATAGAATTGCCAGTTCTAAGCTCCCTTGGCAGACAATAGAATTTGTTTGTGATATTGAAGGACGTGTCAAAGGTGCCTGACTGCACGAATCATTATGACCTAATGGAAGACACCTTATTACCATCGGAGTCAAAGGAAATGCTGTTATGTTATGCAGTTACACATGGTGAATAGGAAGGACTGCACATACATCAAACATACTAATGGGGAAAATATAATCAGTTACTTATCTTAGCAACAAACTGTGAAACATCCTGTGTTGCCCTTACTCTCAGCTAGCTGGAGTCCACAAGGAAAGAAGCAATAAATAAATAAACTAACAAAATTGAAAATTAATAAATGATCTCGGCCATCACGTCATTACTTTCAGATAATGAAGCTAAACTCTGGCTTCAGAAATAACACAAAACTGCAAGCCTGCAAAGGAATCTTCTCAAAACATATGTATACATACTATTTCATGGGTATTGGCAAACCAGACTTGGAAGAAGTGTATACAGGAAACAATAGTCTCCAACTTCTGCACACTGATCAAGAAGCCATCTCAGCAGCTAAGGGATAATGGCAAGTATGACTTGTTCCACGATACAGTTTAACATCACAGTTCCTTACAAAAATACTACTTACCCAGATTACCTAAATTATTATCACAGTTTCCGAACAATATACTGATTGCTGCAATTAACCTCTTAACTTTATAAATGTCAACAATTCTGCCTGCACTGCATTTATTAACAACTGCAATTTTGGTTTATCGTAGTGTTCTCAAGTGAACAGTTGTAATGACCATTTCAACTTTAAAAAACATTCTTTCCTAAAAAAAAACAGAATATTATTTAAAAAATTATAACACTTAACCACTTTGAAGTACTTCTATCATGAATGTAATTAATAAGCACCTAACTACTTAGTGTCACAACGGAAATAATCAATTGTTGATAACGTAATGTAAATGGATAGATAAAAAAGTCTACTCACCAGCTGGCTACAGGAGAAAAAACACACAAAAGGGTTCAACTTTTACAAGCTTTCGGAGCCTGTGGCTCCTTCTTCTTGCAGAAGAGTTGAAGAGGAAGGAAGAGGGGTGAAGGATGAGGACTGCAGAGGTTTAGGGGAAGGGGTGCAGTTCAGAAAATAACCCCGGGCCAGGGGAAACCTAGCAGACAGGATGAGAAGGAAATACTCTCCCCTTACCACTCCTCCCAAATGATACCAAGCAGAAATTTGTTGATCAGGAATCGTAAATAGGTTGTTGTTGTTGTTGTTGTTGTTGTTGTGGTCTTCAGTCCTGAGACTGGTTTGATGCAGCTCTCCATGCTACTCTATCCTGTGCAAGCTTTTTCATCTCCCAGTACTTACTGCAACCTACATCCTTCATACCTAAATAGGTATTTCCTCCAAAACCACCTGTACTCCCAAGAAATTTTTGCTAATAACTAAAACAGATGTGTATTTTAATTTGATTTTATAATACACTACTGGCCATTAAAAATTCTACACCATGAAGATGACGTGCTACAGGTGTGAAATTTAACTGACAGGAAGAAGATGCTGTGATATGCAAATGATTAGCTTTTCAGAGCATTCACACAGTGTTGGGGCTGGTGGCAACACCTACAATGTGATGATATGAAGAAAGTTTCCAACCGATTTCTCATACACAAACAGCAGTTACCCAGCGTTTTCTGGTGAAACGTTGTTTTGATGCCTCGTGCTAGGAGGAGAAATGCCTACCATCACATTTCTGACTTTGATAAAGGTCGGATTGTAGCCTATCGCGATTTTGGTTTATTGTATCATGACACTGCTGCTCGTGTTGGTCGAGATCCGATGACTGTCAGCAGAATATGGAATCGGTGGGTTCAGGAGGGTAATACGGAATGCTGTGCTGGATCCCAACAGCCTCGTATTACTAGCAGTCCAGATGACAGGTATCTTATCCGTGCAGCAACATCTTGACCCCTGAGTCAACAGATGGGGACATTTGCAAGACAACAACCATCCGCACAAACAGTTCGACGACATCTGAAGCAGCACGGACTATCAGCTCGGAGACTGTGGCTGCGGTTACCCTTGATGCTACATAACAGACAGGAGCGCCTGTGATGGTGTACTCCACAATGAACCTTGGTGCACGAATGGCAAAACGTAATTTTTTTGGATGAATCCAGGTTCTGTTAACAGCATCGTGATGGTCGCATCCGTGTTTGGCGACATCTTGGTGAACGCACATTGAAAGCGTGTACTTGTCTTTGCCATACTGGTGTATCACCTGGCGTGATGGTACGGGGTGCCATTGTTTACACGTCTTGGTCACCTTTTGTTTGCATTGACGGCACTTTGAACAGTGGACGTTAAATTTACGATGTGTTACGACGCTTGGCTATACCCTCCATTCGATCCCTGTGAAACCTTACATTTCAGCAGGATAATGCACGACCGCTTGTTGGAGGTCCTGTTCGCGCCTTTCTGGGTTCAGAAAATGTTCAACTGCTGCCCTGACCAGCACATTCTCCGGTTCTCTCACCAACTGAAAACGTCTGGTCAATGGTGGCTGAGCAACTGGCTCGTCTCAATACTACTCTTAATGAACTGTGGTATCGTGTTGAAGCTGCATGGGCAGTTGTACCTGTACACACCATCCGAGCTCTGTTTGAGTCAATGCCCAGGCGTATCAAGGCCATTATTATGGCCAGAGGTGGTTGTTCTGGGTAGTGATTTCTGAGGATCTGTGCACCCAAATTGTGCAAAAATGTAATCACATGTCAGTTCTAGTATAATATATTTGTCCAATCAATAACCGTTTATCATCTGCATTTCTTCATGGTGTAGCAATTTTAATGTCCAGTAGTGTATATATGCAAATTATTTGTTTGTTGGGTTCTTGTTCCATTGATCATTTGCGCTCCCTCAGGCCTGGATGCCTGCAGTGATACATTTGGGAAGTGTGTCATAAAGGTGTTTTATCCTCTCCTGAGGCATCATGACACACAAATGTGGAAACAGTGCTCATTATCACAGATACTGGCATTGGGGTGGAGTTGATGTCCAAGCTGGTCCCATACATGTTCTTTCACAAACAGATCTCTGGATTTTGCTGTCCACAGAAGTACATCAACATCAAGAAAACAGGTTACAGAGACATGTGCCATGTGTGGATGAACATATCCTGTTGATAAATGGTACCACTATACTGCTACATGAGAGATGACACATGTGGATGCAGGATGTCTGTTGTGCCATCAGAGTTCTGTCAGTCACTACTAGCCTTGGCCTGAAGTCAGAACCGATGGCTTCCCACTATATCATTGGAAGTGTAACACTGCTGTGGGTCAGCTAAATGCTGTGGCTCTCCTAAGCATTGGAGGAATGGGTTCTGTCTAGGTCCCGCCATACTCACCAGTGGTGGTCATCCCTGTTAGTATAAAACGAATTTTCATTACAGGATGTGGCTGGGTGGTTTGGAGTGAAAGGGACTAAATTGCTAGATCATCAGTCCTTTCATCAGTTAAGTGTTAAACAAGGTGAAATGCAAATCCTGGGAAGCCTTAGTGTAACTAGCTCAAAAAATAAATACATAAAAATAAAAAGATAAAAGCACAGAGAAAAACAGCACAGACAATTCATTAAATGATCAGTTAATACAAGGCATTAAAACCGAGAAATGAGAAATAATAAAGAGAAAAGAAAGGTGGGAAGGGTAAAGGCCAGCCTGGGCCACCAAGCAAGAACTCCCAGGGGACCTTGGGGGGAGAAGCAGGAGAGAGTTACCCCACCAATCCCTCAGGCAATCAATGAGGCCAAAAAGCCCCATCTTGCAGGGATGAGTAGAAACCACCTCCGCGGGGCAAATCGTAACACCAGGTCAGCTGCTTTGGTGTCATTTGCTAACACCAAAGCTAGTGTGTCAGGAAGATTAAGAGGCCACCTCAAAACAGCCAAATTAGGGCAGTCAATAAGTAAGTGGAATGTACCCACAGGTCAGCTCAGTGTGGTCAATGCAAAGTCAACAGAGGACGGTGGATTCCCTGCGAGAAGCATGCAGGGGAAGACTGCCACATGGTCGTGACTTCTTTAGTGTCCTCAGTTTGTTTGGGGGGACCAAGGCAGACTATTCTGAGTTCCAGACTTCCAACAATTGATGACATATAAATGAACAAAGGTCTGGTTCTGGGACTCTCTTTTTCCTGAAATCCTAACATGAATGGGAGTCCAAGTAAAAATGACTGACCATTCAGCTTGATGGAGGTCAGAGTTGAGATGCTGGACAGCCATAAACAGTGGGTGAGGAGAGTAGCACTGGTCTATTACCTGAAGGTTACTAAGGGAGTCACTGCAGATTAGGATACTTTTACCAGTCCAAGAATATACATGGCTAAGGACTAGTTTAATGGTCATCAATTCATCAGTGAAGACACTGCAGGTGTTTGGCATTGAGTGGAGTTCACTGCACCATGCATGTGCGTATGCAAAGCCTGTTCACCCATCAGGTGTTGAGCCATTGGTAACTATCACTTCTGAACCTGGATACATCTCAAGGACAGCCAGGAACAGTTGGTGAAAAATCATGGGGTCAGCAGAATCTTTTGGACCAAAGGAGACTCTAAGACAAATCTTAGGTTGAGGCACAAGCTGTGGGACAGATGCGATGTCTCCCAGACTGCAGATGACAGTGGAGGAAGTTCCAGTTCAAACAGAGACACTGGTGGCATGCAGCAGTTGTAAACTCAGTTCTCCCTGTTGTGGGAGGTGGAGATTCTTTACAGGGAAAGGGACTCAGTAGCTGAGATGTTCGGGGAAGCTGCAAAGACATATAATGTAATTCAGCAGCTATTGTTGGCACCTGATGGGGAATGGAGGAACTCCAGCCTCAACTTATAAGCTGTCCCCAGGTCTGGCTTGGAAGGATCATGTCACAAGTCAGACTGCACAGTGATGAATGGGATCCAGTATTGGCAATGCTGAGGGTGATCCTGAATTATGTGCAAGTCTGTAATACTCCTACAGTAGAGACGGGACAGAATCGGGGCTTTGTAGAGCTGCAAAAGTGTAGAGGGATCTGCACACCAGCTAGTGTTACTGAGGCAGTCAAGGGTATTGAGGTGTAGCTAGGACTTCCAATTAAGTTGGATGGGGAAGTCACATCAGCCAGTGATCAAAGACCAGTCCCAAAAAGCAATGCATCTCAGTTAGGCAGAGATCTGGGTGTGGGTGGACAGTGACAGGAGAGCATGACACAAGTCTTGGCAGTTGACCTATAAATGGTACTCAGCAATACCCATACTAGAGGAGCAACAATAAAAAACAAAAATCATCAGTATATACAGCATATAAGGAGGGCAATACCAAAGATCCCACACCCACTGCTAGAGCACTGATGGCTACCAGAAAGAGGGGGAGCTCAGGACAGAGTCCTGCATGACCCTGTTTTCTTGGATATGGGGGGATACTGACTGAAGCACCTTCTGGAACTCAGAATGTATGTGACAACAAGTTCTTGAGAAAAATTGAGAGTGGACCCTGGAGACACCACTCATGTAACGTAGTAAGGATGTGGTGATGCCATGTCATGTTATAAGCCTTCTGTAGGTCAAAAAAGACAGCAATGAGATACTGGTGACCTGCAAAGGCCATCTGGACAGTGACCTCCAGAGGAACCAAATCAGCAGTGGAATGGCCCATGCGAAAACTGTCCTGAGATCAACCAGATGGCCCCAAGACTAAATGAGCTAATGCAGCCATTTGCTCACCATTCATTCAAGGAACTTACAACGAACGCCGGTAAGTCTCACTGGACAGTAAATGTCCATTGTTAGGGGATTCTTACCCAGTTTCTAGTCACCAAGATGGGAACTCCTAATTGTTCCTGATCTGATTAATTGGCAATCTATTACATCACAGAGAGTAGGGGCCCTTTGTTCTCGAGCCAACTCTTATTCTCATAACAGTTCAGTATGACCTAACCTTTAGTGTACAGTTTGTATTGACAATCAAGTACCTTTGTGTTCTGATTTATAATAAATCACATTGTAATATTTAATCCACATACCATTTCATAGATAGATGTAGAATCCCATTTCCTGTCATCCATTATGATAAAATTCCCATTTTCTTTACTGAGTAGATAATGATTTTTATTAAATTATTGTGAGTGTACACTTCTAACTTTACCAACTAGCAGGGTCCACTATCAGTTCCTGTCTTTACAGTTGTGCACATAATCGATTAGGTGGTAGGTAAGGAGGGGGTTGAGTGTGTGTCCAGTTCTGATGCAAAATTCGCCAGAATTAAAGATGTACAAACTCTTCTTCACCCCAACACGTCACAGAGGGAGAGGGAGATGTGATGAGGACAGAGTCTCCGCAGGGGATAAGCTGGGTGATGGTGGCACTGGGGATGTGTTTACGGATTTCGAGGGTTTTGGAGGGGTCGATAAGAGGGAAACACTGGTTGCACTAAGTGGTGAAATCATCAAGGTGCGCTTGGACGGTGCATTGGGACCGTTAAAGGTTAAGATAGAGAGCCAGGAAGGCGATGTCATCAGCATATTGGAGGAGATGGACAAGTTGGACTGGCTTGGGCATATCTGAGGTGTAAGTTAGGAGTTTAAAGAGAATACTGGAATGCCAAATGCAGTTTTTTTAACATTTTATCTTTATTGTAATTTCAGTCCCTTGCCCCATATGGGCAGGAGAGGGCTGGCAGTGGTACAGTCCATTGCTCTTCTGCCAAATGGCTTTACAATAAATTCAGAAATGAAGACTCTTGCATAAGAAGGGGGAGAAAAAGGGGGACATAAAAAACACAGTAAATGGAGACAATTGGAGGTAAAATATACACTAATACAGGGACATGTACTGGGAGACAGTTAAAAAGTCAACATAAATTTAAAAGAACATAGGTGGAAATTCAAAGTGCACTTAAAAAACACTGGAGGCAAGCACAAGTTAAAAGTTGGCCACATGATTAAAATCACTTAGTGTAGAACACATAAAAAAAAACACTGGAAACGATGGAGCACTTATGAAGAATAAAAACAACTGGTAGGGACTGCCGTGGGACTTGTAGCTGTAGAGGAGGGAAAAGGAGGGGAGGAAGGTGTGGTGGGGGGGGGGGCGCTGGGGGGCAGGAGCAAGAGGAAGAAAAGGGTGGGCAGGAGGTGCACCAAGAGGCAGGAGATGGGTGGTGCGGCTAATGAAGAGGGAAGATAATGCAGGAGGGAGCACAGAGACACAGAAGGGGGGGGGGGAGGGGAGGGCACGGGAGAGGGAGGTGGTGGGGGAGGTGGAAAACTGCTCAGGGGAAGGGGAAGGGAGGAGAGAGGGAGCCCTGAGGAATAGGGGAGGAAGGTTGGGCTAGAGTTGGTAGGTGGGGTAGATGTCAGTTCAAAGCTCATCATCTGGGAGGGGTAGGTGCTTGAAGTTGCATTGGGGTAGGAGATGGAGGGTGTGAAGATGAAGAGAGGCGGGGCACAATAGTAAAGGTGCAGCAACAGGCTGGGGATGGAGAGGAAGGGGGACACCAGAGGGTGGGGGGTATCGAGTTGGCAAATGATATACAGGATGCAGATGTGTTCAAGAAAAAGGAGAAGGTGAGGTCATAGAGTATGTGTGTGGGTGACAGAAGGTGGATATGGAAGGCGAGGAGGAGGAGACAGAGGAGAGGGGAAAGGATGGAGCTTGGGGCACACCAGCAGAGGGATAGAAAGTATGGGAGTTGGAATTGTGGATAGTGACATAAGAGGAATGACGGGAGGAGAAGGAAGCAATGAAATGGACGAAATTGATGGGGAGATCATAGGTCTGGAGTTTGAAGGGGAGCCTAAGATGCCAGACACGGTCGTAAGCGTTCTGGAGGTCAATGAAAACAAAGATAGCAAAGTGGCGGCAGTAACGTTGGGTAGATGGGTAAGGTTAAGGAGCTGGATGAGTGTGGTGATGTGTGCAGTGATGGGAGTGTTGATGTCAGAGGGGGTAATTGATCCAAATACTGGAAACTAGGGGCAAGTGGCAGGACAGAGGTATGAGTGCTGTCAAGGATGGTGGGGAGAGGGATTAATCAAAATGGGGATCGTCAAGAATGTAGAAGACCTTGGATAGGTGGGAGCTAAATGGTTAGCTTTACTGAATTTATCAGGGAAGAGGTGGATGGACTTTGGAGGGGCAGGTGGGTGGGAGGTTGCAGGGGTCCATGGGCAGAGGAGAGGGTGAGAAGGACGGGGAGGTGGTCACTGCCAGTAGGATCGAGGACATCCACCATGATATGACCAAACAGGTTGGGGGAAGCGAGGATAACATCCAGGGTAGGGTTACTTTCAGGACGCGTGTGTTGTGGGAGAGGAACGAGATCACCAGGAAGGATGGCAAGGTACTGATGCCACTGCTAAAGGGTGGCAGGGTCACGGCTGTGGATGTTGAGGTCAGTAGTGATCACATAGGTGGAGAAGGTACGGTCAACCTGGGAAATGAAGTCGTAGGGGAGAGGAGCTGCGGGATGAACATAGATAGTGGCACAGGTGATTGTGAGGGAGGGAAGAAAGATGATGAGAAGGTCTTCAGTCAGGTCATTGAGGAGGAGATGTGGCCAGGAAGGGAAATGCTTGAGGTGGCCAATAGCGACCCTGCCTCAGGCGAGGCGTAGGGGATTTTCAGTGCAATGAAGGAGATAGGGAGAGGTGTGGACAACATGGTGAGGTTGGAGGAAGGTTTCATTAAGGATGAAGGAGTCAACCTGGTGCTGGGATATGGTATGCATGAAAAGGTATTTGTAGGCATGGAGGGAGTGGATGTTTAGGTAGAGGAGACGATACAGTTGACATCCCAGGAGGTGGGAGTGGGAAAGGAAGTGGGATGAGGAGACAGGGGCTTAAACGATGGTGTCTAGGTGGGTGAAGGTAAAGTGGGCCTGGTTGTGGCAGTAGGTGGCACAGGTATTTAAATGGAAAACAGAGCAGGCGGAAAGTGAGATCTGCTGGAGGGTGTGGGGGTGTTGGAAGGGGTGGAAGTTCTGCAGGACAATGGTCAGGAACCATATGATGTCTTCAGCCGTAAGGGGAGGACAGAGGGAATTCTTGGGTGGGTGTGCTGGTCAGTGGGGTGAATGGGGACAGTGTGCTCAGGGTTGGTTGGAGAGGATTTGGCTTTGCATTTGGAGGAGTAGGTGGGGAGGGGTTCATTGCAGGTGTTGCAGACAGGGAGAGAGGCGAGATTAGGACACTGTTTAAGGAAGTGGGAGCCATTACAATGGGGGCAGGTGGGAGGCTTCTTGCAGTCTTGGGTGAGGTTGTAGTTGCACAGGAGACGGCACTCGCAGCAGTAGGATTGATGAGAGGAATGGGACTGGTCAACAGGGTGGCAGTGGTTGAAAATCAGGGCTCCCTGTACGAGGACGTGATTGATGGAGGAGGCGGACTCAGTAATGATATGCATGAGGAAGGAAGGGCCAGAGGAGTTGGAAATATGGCAGGCCGAGCGGATTTCCAGGCCAGGATGGGCATTCAGCTCCGCCAACACCTCCGCGATCACAGGACTGAGTTTGGTGATCACGGTGGTGAGGGTTGGTGGACTACAAGGGGGTTGGAGCTGACGAGGAGAGGAGGATGTAAGGAGAGAGATGAGAGACGCATGGGGAGCCAAGATGATATGGGTAAGGCGCCAGAGGAGGTGAGTATGGAAAGAGGGAGAGGAGTACTTGATGAGAACAGAGTCTATGCCAGGGTAAGTTGGGTAATGGGGCACTGGGGATGTATTTTAGGATTTCAAGAGTGAGGGTGCGGACATCTAGGAATTTCGGATTAGGGTTGGCAACGATGAAAGTGTACAGGGTTGGGGCTGGGGAAATGGGTGAAGGGGTAGTATCGATGGCGGGATCAGAGGGAAGTGGGGCAGGCAGTGTTCTTTTGGAGGAGGGTTAGAGATGATGTCGGCATTAGGGCGCTTGGGAGTTTTTTTGTGGGTGTGGCCTGGGAGGAGTGGTGAGGGACTGAGTGGATGAGGAGGTGGTGGGAGGCAGGCCCCTCTTGGGAGGCGGCGTCACTAGGAATGGAAGTGGGGCTCTCTGTGTTGGCAACTGTGGCCTTGCGGGCATTGCCTCAGGTGGGTGAAGTAAGAAGAGTTGTCGTGGGGCTGGTGGGAAGGGGGAAAAGTCATCTTGTCGGGCGATTGTAGTTGGGGGGCCAAGAGAAGGGACAGGAGCAGGAACAGGAATAGGAGCAGGGGAAGAAGTAGAGGAAGAAGCAACATAGAGGTGGGAATACAGGGATGAGGAGGTGATGGAAGGGGAGGAGACTGTGATGAGGGGAGGTGGAGTAGACGGGTTAAGCTCAGAGGAAGCACTCCACGAGGGCACAGTAAGTGCAAGGGAAGTGGAAGTGTAGATGATGGTGGTAGTCAGGGCGTCAATTATTGAATGCGGTGTCCACTGGTGACAGGAGTTGCTGAAGAGGGAAAGGAACTAAAGAAGGAGCCGACAGCGGCAGGCACTGGGAAGTGGCGAACACCAGGAGGCAGCATTGGCGGCAGTGGCTGCAGCGATGAGCAATGGGCGGTGATGCAGGTGGCAAGCATCAGGCGGCAGCAGCGAGCACCAGGTGGCGGTGGTGACAGCGGACACTGGGAGGCACGGCGCTGGAAAGCACTGGATAGCATCGGTGACAACAGGCACTGGGTAGTCGTGGCAATGTAGGGCACTGGATGGCAGCGGCGATGGCAGGCACTGGGTGGCGGTGGTGACAGCAAGCACCAGGCGGTGACGGCGATGGGTGGTGGCAAGCACTGGGATGCAGTGAGCACCGGGAGGTGATCTTGGTGACAACCAGGTGGTGGTGGCGGTGGTGGTGGCAGTGGCAAGCACCGGGCGGTGAGCAGCAGCAACGGTGAGCAGACGAACAAAAGGATGGCAGTGGCAGGCAGACACACAGATGGCAACGGCTGGGGGCTCTTCCAAAGTGACGATTACACCCTGAGTGTAGCCCAGGCAACATAATTCTTAGACTTGGACCTGAGGGGATCCAACCCTCGAATCTGGCCCATTTAGAGTTGAAAGGAAATGTGATAAGTAGCCCTATATATAGAAGACTCTACCACAAACATTGCTAGCTGTGAAGTATCATCGTTGTAAATAATTGGAAGATATATGCGTTTATAGCAGCAGACTAGAAATAGTTTGAGCAAAGGAGGTGTTTGTTACTTCCAACTATTTGCTAACTGAAATCGAATTGTTTAGTGTGAAGCCGCAGAACCAACAAATGGCAGCCTGACATGCTGGCTGAGTAAGTGTGGTGATCTCTCCTTCTCTTTGCTTACAGCACTTGGCAATTGGTAGTACCAGAATATTTGTAGCCACACGAGTCTTATACTTTGCTCATTTAAAAATCGGAGCTGTGATGTATTTTGGTGAATTTCGTGTTCGCTAAACCAAAAGTGATGTGCTTTTGACACTATGTTCCTGAGCTCTCCCGAAATGATAGATGCTGTAAGTAACAGTCTGCCCAACAGAAATACGAATTCTTGAGGATCGATCCCCTCGAGTCCGAGTGTGAAAAGCATTTGGAAGAGCCCCCTGCCCTGGCTGCTGCCGCTGTCCGTGTGCTGGCAGTTCCAGCTGCCGCCGCCGTCCGTCTGTCTGTCAGTCAACCGACACCACCAGGTGATTGGTACTGACACTGGCACTGCGCCCCAGCCGAGGGTACTGGGCTACCACTTTTGCCATTGTTGCCCAGCCGCTGCCTGGAGGGATTTGCTGGACCACCTTCACTGCCTGTTAGAGTCATCACTGCCCCCCCCCCCCCCCCTTGTCACCCTTGTCACCACTGCCGCTGCTCCTGCCACCATTGCTGTAGTCCTTCGCCACCACCACTGTCCTTGCTGCCACTGCTGTTTCTCATCCTTGCTGCCATCGCTGTCAGCACCATCACCATCTTCACCCCCCACTAGCAGACCACAACCATGTGTCAAACTCCATCATTTTCACCTCCCCCTAAGCTGCTCCAACCACCATCACATGGAACTCATCCACAGACTCCATCACCGTCCTCCCTTCCCTCCATTCCCCCCACTCCTCTGCCATTTTTGGCTGTCACTTCCCACGACTATCCCTCACCTTTAGCTGTCGCCCCATCGCCAACTTCAGACTTCCCACCACTCACTGCATCACCTATGACAGGTTCCCAGCCTGCACGGATTTCCACCCACAGTGCCGCAGTCTCTGCGATGCCTGTGCCATCGACCCCTGCATCACCTGCCCCTCAGTGAGGACTTGCCCCCCGCCACCTTACCCTGCAACTGATCCTTCAGCCCCCTTCCTACCCTGTCCTGTCCAAGAAACCCACTAAATGCCCTAATGTTGACCCTGTACCCACCCTATCCACAAAGAAAACCCTTTATCACTGCGACCCACCCACCCACATGCACGCGACTCTGGCCCACCCCTGACAAACCTTTCCATCAACACCTTCGTCCTCTGCAATCTTGATCCTCAATTCCTCGACACCCACACCCTCACCCTTGCAATCTGTAAATACTTCCCAAATGCCCCCATCTCCATTTTCATTCCTTGAAAACACTCGATTCTTATTAAATCCCCCAATGCTTCCTTCCACACCGATCTCCTCTCCAAAATCTCATGTATCCAATTTGGCCCATGAGTAACCCTTACCCCCTACCACACCCAGTTGTCTCCCGTCTGCCTCAAACTCCCCAACATCCGCTGTCCTTCACCACCATAATCATTAAGCTTAGCCCTGTGATCATGGAGGCTGAGGTGTTGGCCGAACTAAATTCCCATCCCGATATTGAAATTCACTTAGCCTGCCACATCTTTCATGATCCCAGTCAGACTTACCTTATGCACCTATTTACAGAATCCTCCTCTATTGACCGCCTCCTTACAGAGGGAGCCCTCATCTACAATATATGTCACAAAGTTGACCCCTCCCATTCCCTCTCCAATCCTACCTCTGCTAACGCTGCCTTAAGTACAATGACCATGTCGCTGCTGCCTGCAAAATCCCCTCTCCCTGTCCCCACTGCAAACATTCCCACTACTCGAAGAACTCCAACCTCCCCTCTCTCCCCTCCTGTAACACCTGTAATGAACCCCATCCTACCTACTCCTCTAAATGTAAAGCAAAACCTCCTCCCGTCATCTCAGAGCTCACCATTCCTGTCTGCCCCATCGACGACCCCATCCACCCCAACAACTCGCTACGCCCTCCTCCTACTGCAGAAGACATCATCCGCTTTGTCACCATTGTCTCCTAAAACATCCATGCCTTCCAGCGCCCCCACAACCTTTCCCAAATCACCCTCGCTGCCCATTCTGTCTTCCACCTCACCACCTATGGCACCTACTCTCACAACCAGTCCCACTTCACCATCACCTCTCTGGCTACCCTCGTCTAAATCTCCCCTACCATGGTGTGACAACATTACAGTATCGTTTACCATAATATCCGCTCCATGACCACACACAAACTCCTCTTCCTCCACACCCTCAATCGACACAATGTGCATCACTTCATCCTAAATGAAACCTTCCTCACCTCAAGCACTTCCCTGTTTGGCCCCAAACTCTTCCCAGCTGAGCATCTCACCCACCATTACCGTCACATTTTTCCACCATCTACATCCGCCCTCATACCTCCATCCCATATAATATCCTGGCCCACAATGAATCCACCTTCTCCACCTATGTGATTGTCGCAGACCTCAATGTCTACAGTCGTGCTCCTGATGAACCCCAGCAGTGGCATTAGTTTATCACCACCCTCCATGCAGGCTAGGTTCCCCTCCCCCAACACCCCCCTCCTCTACCTCCTGTACACAGTAGATATGCCCCAACCCACCCCTCCAGTCCACCTCGTGCATATGCCGATAACTCCGCCTTCCTTGCCCTCCCTCCTACCCTGCAATAGAATGAATGCCTTCTCCAGAATCACCTTGACCTTTTTGCCAAATGGTGTAACCAGTGGGTCCTCAGAATCAATTCTTAGAAGACCCAGGCAATCATCGTAGATTGTACCACTAGCTCCTTCTGGCTCCTTGATTTTTCTCTTAGCATCTGCGCCCATCTTGTTTGCCTCTCCCCCACACTCACCTACCATTGACTCACCATTGACCATCACCTCACCTCGATCCATCATCTCTGCTTTATCCAATCCAGAGCCCACAACCGCCTCCATCTTCTTAAACTCCTCTCTGGCCAGACGTTGGGGTTGCCTCTCTCTGCCATTCTACACACCTACAAACCCTTGTTCTGGCCCATTCTCTGTTATGCCAGTTCCACCTTGATATCTGCGCCCCCCCCCCCCAAATTTAGTATGTCCATCCGGATCCTTGAGTGCAATGCAGTCCACCTTGCCTTTCGTATATTCCTCCTTTGCCCCAGTAGATCCTCTATGACCTGATTCCTATCCCCAATCTGCTCCTTTTCCTTGAGCATATCTGAGTCCTCTAAACCTCCGGCCAACTTGATCCACCCCCCCCCCCCCCCCACCTCCCTCACTGCTCCTCTCCTTTCTGATGCATGCTCGCTGCCTTGCCTTCACTGTTGTGTCCCTCTTACCCTCCACCTCTACACCCTTCATCGCCTTTCCCAAGTTGGCTTGTCAACTCTGCCTCCCAGATGATGCCCTCTCTCCCTCCATTTATCCCTGTCAACTCTGATCCGCACTTCCCCATCCCTCCCTCTGTCCTTTTCCTGAGCTCCAACTCCCCCCTTCTGTCCTGTTTGTTTTCTCCCACCTACCCTCTTTTTGATTCCTTTTCTCGCCCCTCAAATCCTTTTGCCTTTCCCTCCACTGCCTTCCCCACTCATTGTCGCCTTCGCCCTGCCCACTTTTTTTTTTTCTGTGTCCTCTTCCGCCATCGGCTCCCCCCTTTTGCTTTTCCTCTCCTCACCCCCTTTACCCCCTCTGCTGTCCGCCTGCCCCCTCCCCCCTCCATCTGCTTTCTTGTCTACTTCATAGTGCGGTGTTTCAGTTATGTGACAGCATTGTGCATCTTGTTTTTACGTGTTGTGAACAGACACCATCCTGTCACTGGGTGTGTTTTTGCAACTCTTGCGAACAGAAACCAAACTGTCACCATGTTTCTTTAATTGTGCCTGTCTAATTACTATGTATTTTATTTAATCAGCATCGCCGACCCTTTGGTTTTTTAATTTAAGTTACGCAGCTTTACGCCCTATTACGGTTTTAACCCGTCACCGTTTTAGCTCCTGGTTATATCGTTTATTCTTCATTCATTATGTTTTTAAACTATTTTGTAGGCTGCAGAGCGGCATATTACGCTGCTGCCAGCCCACCTCCCCCTCTGAGGGGGAATCAAATCTTGATAAAGAGGGACAAAAAACGGGAATTTGGGGAACAGAGAAAAGAAGCCACATCACATGCAGTATTTTAGCTTGAACTAATATGCGATTAAAATTGGCGCACAGTGTTTTGAGGTTAAAGAGTTGATGAATCGTCACATTTGATCGCGAAAACTTGTTGGAATCATACTAAAATGTAAGGCATATTACTGAACCAACAAAACAGACTGTCTCTATCTATAGTAAGATATCTTGTTCAAGCAATATGCTTTCATTATTTGTTTACTTGCGTGCGCTGCATTGTTACAGGACACGTGGAATTGTAACAAGACATGAAAGCTATAACAGATATGGAAATGTAATACGAATAATATAAACGACTTTTATAATTTCTCGGCATTTTATAGCTGTTTTTATACTACAGTAAAATGTGTCAAATGCAAATAGTAGTACAACACGAGTGTAAAATGTTCATAAAACTTATCAAAATGCATCACATCTCCCATTTTAAACAAGCAATGTATAAGACTGGTGTGGCTACAAATATTCGGTAACTGCCGATCGCTGAATGGAGTTAGCACAACGAATGAGAGACCCGCAACACTTTCTCACTCAGCGTATTAGGGTGCCATCTGTCGGTAACATCTAGCAACACTGCGGTTCGGAGCTTCACTCCAAACGATTTAAATTCTTCATATTTCATTTCAGTTTGCGATTATAGGTTCTGCAGGCAGATGATGGATGTAATAAATAAGTCCCTCGCTTTAACTGTTTTTACTCTGCTGCTATAATCGCACGTATATTCCAATTAATTATGAAGAGAATACTTCATACCTAGCAATATTTGTGGTACAATGTTCTACATATTCGATCATTGCAACCGTAAATTTCAAGCAATTAGAAAGAACACTTTTCAATTTTTGAAAAGGCATGGATGTTTTTATCCTTGCCTCAAACTTGACAGAATGTAATAAATACCACTTCTATATTATTGTAAAGTTAATATCTTCAACTAGTGATGGACCAAACTGCGATTATCCGGTAACAGTGATTTCTGTGAATGCTATTTTTCGGTATCTCTTATTCTTAACTGTGATGAGTCGCAGTTAAGAAACGTAGGTCGTGTATCCCTCCGCCACTGCTATTTCTGCTACTTCCGCGATTTCTGCTACTTTTTCTATTTCTGTGACTTCTGCGACTTACCACCGTATGAAAAAGTTACATCTGTAAACACAGAAAATTGCATCTCAACAAACCTGTCATTGGCAAGTATGTTTTACGCTTTTTCTTCTGTTGGCTTTAATTTTGTATTAAAGAAACAACTGTGAAAATATTAATAGTGTAATTAATATGTAAGTAGCCGTAATAGTTCGTATTCAGAAAATGAATTCTAACATATTGTTATGTTCACAGGTACCTGAACTACATTTCAGTCACTCAGTAAAGTGATAACTCAAAATATCATTGTCAAGAGATCTGAAGAAATTGCCACTGCGTCTTTAGACCGTTTTCGTCAGACGAGAGGTTAGTTTCTAAGCGTTTCGATGGACTTAATTATTTCAGTGAGATCGTTCTTGCAAATGTGATATTCATTATAGCAAATATTAGCAATCCACTCTGTCAATTATATTGCTAGTAATTAATGACAGCAAAAATTGTTTAATAATCCTTGTGTTTTTGCAGACGCAGTTCTGACTGATTACTGGTTGCTGTACGTATCTATCCACATCAAGGCTGTTGAGAGATACTCGTGAAGATTCAAGACAGCTCTTAGAGGATTTGCAGTTTAAAAGTGAAATAATTGTGAAATAACTGTGTGAATGATTAAACTATGTTTTATTGAAGTTGTTGTGCGATTTTAAAGAAATAATAAATGTCAAATACAGTGAGTGAATAATAAAAATCTCATTTTCCACATGTTTAAGCCGTCCTATACCCATAATTTTCCGCCACTTACTTATTGGTGAACACTTGTTGGAGAGTGACATGCGGCCCCCCCCCCCCCCTCCCTTTCTCCACAATCTTGGTGTGACACTGACCTGTAACATATCCCGAAGTCTACAATATGCATTTTGAGGCTGTTCATATGAAAGTGGGAAGTACAGATCTTCCAGTTAAATCAGGAATAGCTTAAGTGCATTACTGGAAAGTAACACAGGAAAAGCTTGCTTATGTAGGTGGTAGTAGTGGTTTTTTTTTTTTTTTTTTTTTTTTTTTTTTTTTTTTTGTGATTTTAACACCTTATACAAAGGCGGGCTGGCAGCAGCACAATACGCCGCTCTTCAGCCTTGAGTGTTACAACAAGTAGTACATAAAGGTGGCACAGAGTAGAAAGTAAAAACAGTGGGCAAAAAAATGTAGACACTAAAAATCGAAAAAACATGTAGCCGTTCACGCTGGACGAGAAACATCACTAACACTGGGCGACACGATGCACAGAACATGGTTGATGGCGACGGCACGTGAACGGTGGGGGCGTGACGGCGAACAACTCTACACACAAACGAAGGCACACACACGAAACACTGACGGCGATGATCTCCGGCGCGCGAATACTCACTGAGCGTGTACGAGTCCGGGGACCTGCCAAGAGAGGAGGTGGAGAAGGAGGAATGGGAAGGGGAATGGGAGAGGGGGGAGCAGATATGCCATGGGCAAGGGAGAGAGGGGGAGGGGAAGCCCGATGGAGAGGGGAGGAGGGAGGGGGGAAAGGAAAGTGGAGGGAAGGGAAGGGATGGAGGGAGGGTGCCTAAAGGATAGGACACAGAAGGTGGGGGGAGGATCAAAGTTGATAGGAGGGGTAGATGCAGGGAAGGAGGACATCATCAGGGAGGGGGAGCTGGCGGAAGCCACCTTGGGAGAGGGTAAGGAGGGTGGAGAGATGGAGACCGGATGGGACGTGGGAATACAGGCGCGGCAGCGGGCGGGGGTGGGAGAGGATCGGGGACATGAGCGGCTGAGGAGGATCAAGTTTATGGGAGGTGTACAGGATCCGTATCCTTTCAAGGAAAAGGAGGAGGTGGGGGAAGGGGATGAGATCATACAGGATCCACGTGGGGGAGGGGAGACGGATGCGATAGGCAAGGCGGAGAGCATGGCGTTCAAGGATTTGGAGGGATTTATAGAAAGTAGGGGGGGCAGAGATCCAGGCTGGATGGGCGTAACAAAGGATAGGGCGGATGAGGGATTTATAGGTGTGGAGGATTGTGGAGGGGTCCAGACCCCACGTACGGCCGGAAAGGAGCTTGAGGAGACGGAGTCGGGAACGTGCCTTGGCTTGGATCGTCTGGAGATGGGGAGTCCAGGAGAGGCGACGGTCGAGGGTGACGCCAAGGTACTTAAGGGTGGGAGTGAGGGCGATAGGACGGCCATAGACGGTGAGATAGAAATCAAGGAAGTGGAAGGAAGGGGTGGTTTTGCCTACAATGATCGCCTGGGTTTTGGAGGGATTGACCTTGAGCAACCACTGGTTGCACCAAGCGGTGAACCGGTCAAGATGGGATAGGAGAAGGCGTTGGGAGTGTTGCAGGGTGGGGGCAAGGGCGAGGAACGCGGTGTCATCGGCAAACTGGAGGAGGTGGACGGGGGGGCGACGGCGGCGGCATGTCCGCCGTGTACACAAGGTACAGAAGGGGGGAGAGGACGGAGCCTTGGGGCACATGGCGGAGGGGAAAAAGGTGTAGGAATCGGTGTTATGGATGGTGACATAGGAAGGACGGCGGGAGAGAAAGGAACCGATCAGACGGACGTAGTTAATGGGAAGGGCAAAGGTTTGGAGCTTGAAGAGGAGACCGGAATGCCAGACGCGGTCATAAGCGCATTCGAGGTCAAGGGAGAGGAAGATTGCGGAGCGACGGGAATTAAGCTGTTCGGAAAGGAGATGAGTGAGGTGAAGGAGAAGATCGTCGGAAGAGAAGGATGACCGAAAGCCACATTGGGTGACGGGAAGGAGTCGGTGCTGGCGGAGATGCTGGTGGATGCGGCGGGTTAGGATAGATTCCAGGGCCTTGCTGAAGACCGAGGTAAGGCAGATGGGACGGTAGGAGGAGACGGCGGACGGCGGTTTGCCAGGTTTAAGGAACATGAGGATATGGGAGGTTTTCCACAGGTCGAGGTAGTAACTGGTGGACAGGACTACATTGTAGAGCCTGGCCAGGGTGGAGAGGAAAGAGACAGGAGCTTCACGAAGGTGACGGTAGGTGGCACGATCATGACCAGGAGCGGTGTTGCGTTTGGTGCGGAGTGTATCAATGAGATCCTGGGTAGTGATAGGGGCATTGAGTTCCGTGTGTGTAATGTTGTCCAAGTACTGGAAACCAGGAGCGAGGGGAGGGACAGAGGTGTCAGTTCGATCGCGGATATCCGGGAAGAGGGAGTAATCGAACTGGGGATCATCGGGGATGGAGAAAACATCGGAGAGGTAGGAGGCAAAGTGATTGGCCTTACTAAGGGTGTCAGGGAAGGGGTGATCATCGTGGAGAAGAGGATAGTAGGGGGAGGGTTTAGTTCCGGTAAGGCGACGGAAGGCTGACCAGAACTTGGACGAGTTGATTGGTAGGGTTGCATTTAAACGGGTGCATGTCTGTCGCCAGTCCCGGCGTTTCTTAGCCGCGAGCAAATTACGAACGTGTCGCTGGAGTTGCCGGTGGTGTCGTAGTGTGTCCGGGTCACGTGTGCGGAGGAAGGCACGGTAGAGACGACGGGATTCATGGAGGAGGAGAATGGCCTGTGGGGTTAAGGTAGGACGGTGGGGGTGGATGGCGACAGTAGGACCGTGGGCCTCCACGGCCTCAGACATGGTCTGCTGGAGAAAGGAGGCGGCATGGGTGACATCGTCAGGGTGGTTGTAGGTGAGAGGGTGGCTATCGACCTGGGTGGAAAGGGTATCCCGGTAGGCATTCCAGTCGGCTCGGGAATAGTCGTGGACATACTTAGGGGGAGGATCAGTACGAGGGTCGGGGCGAGGGCGACGACCGTCTGAAATGGTGAGGAGGACAGGGAGATGGTCGCTACCAATAGGTTCCAGGACATCCACCGTTATGCGGCCGAGGAGGTTGGGGGAGGAGAGGATAACATCAGGAGTGGAGTTGGATTCGGGACGGGTGTGCTGGGGGATGGGGACGAGGTCGCCTTGAAGGGTGGAGAGGAACCGATGCCACCGCCGTAACTGGGCAGCGGAACGACTATGGATGTTGAGGTCGGCGGCGGTCACGTAGGAGGAAAAGATAAGATCGACGTGGGAGAGGAAGTCGAAGGGAATAGGAGCGTTGAGGCGGACATAGATGGTGGCGCAGGTAACGGTAAGGCCGGGGAAGAAGAGACTAAGGATCAGGTGTTCGGTGGGGTCGGGAAGGAGAGGTTGGAGCCGAACGGGGATCTGGCGGTGGTGACCAATGGCAACTCCGCCACGCGCAATTGGGAGGGGATTATCGGAGCGGTGGAGGAGGTAGGGTGAAGTGTGAATGGTATGGTGGGGTTGGAGGAAGGTTTCATGAAGGAGGAAGGCATCCACGCGGTGGGTGGCAAGGGTGTGCAGGAAGAGGTTCCTGTTGGCGGGTAGGGAGCGGATGTTGTTGAAAAGGATACGTTGCTGTCACGCCATGATAGGGATTTAGACGAGGGTGTCGAGGCGGGAGAAGGTGAAATGGGCCTGGTTGTTGGAGTAGGTGGCGTACATCTTGAGTTGGAATATGGAACGGGCAGCGAGGGAGATCTGCTGGAGGGTGTGAGGGCGCTGAAAGGGATGAACATTCTGGAGGACGATGGTAAGGAACCTGATGATGTCTTCAGCGGGGGGGGGGGGGGGGGGACGAAGGGAATTGCCAGGAGGGGTGGGGGCGTCCAGGGGACGGACAGGTACGGTGAGTTCAGGAGTGGTTTACACTTTTGGGAGTAGGTGGGATGGGGGAGATTGCAGGTATTGCAGGAAGGAGGGGATTGGAGGTTAGGGCACTGCCTGAGGAAGTGCGCTTGCCGACAATGCGGGCAGGTGGGGGCCTCGCGGCACTCAGCTGTGTGGTGCGCGTTATAGCGCAGACACCTCTGGCAGCGCAGGGATTGAGGAGGGGAACGGGAGGGTTCGACCTTGTACCGCTGGTTAAAAAGGAGGGCACCCTCCTTCAGGAGACGGTCAATGGAGGGGGCGTGCTCAGAAAAAACCCGCATAAGGCGGGTGGGGCCGGCAGCGTTATGTATGCGGCGAACCGCACGCACCTCCAAATGGGGATGCGCCTTGAGCTCCGCCAACACCTCCTCCTCCGTGATCACTGGACTAAGCCGAGTGTTCACGGCGGTGAGAGTTGGCGGGCGACGTGGAGGTTGGGGTTGGCAGGAGGGAGGTGGTGAAGGAGCAGGAGTGAGAGAGGCATGAGGGCCAAAGTGGGTGACAGGGATGCGGGAAAGTAGGTATGTGTGGAGGGTTGGGCTGGGGGAGGAGATGAGGACCGAATCACGGCGAGGAGTGAGGAGGGAGATGGGGGCACCAGGACAATGCTGGCGAAGGAAGAGGTTGAGGGTCCGGGCTTCAAGGAGAGAGGGATCAGGACGGGAGAGGAGGTAGCGGTAGGAGGAGGGGGTAGAGGAGGAGGATGAGGGGGCAGGGACAGGCGGGGAGACAGCCATGGCATCATGGGTGGGGGAAGGAGGACGAGGCGGAGCCTTTTTGGAAGCAGAGGAAGCAGGGGTGCCACTGGGGCGCTTGACGGCGGTGGAGGAGGTGTGGGGGGTGGGAACAACGGGAATGTGGCGGGGAGGGGCAGGTCCCGGGGCCGGAGTCGGTGCCGGAGATGGTGACGGTGACGGCGAAGGCGACGGCGACGAAGACGATGACGGTGGCAGTGGCGGCGGTGATGGCGAAGGTGACGGGGAGAGCTGGGCGTGGACAGTGGCCCGACGGGCCACCACCCGAGCCAGAGCTGCAGTGACAGGCAGGGGGAGTGGGGGGAAAGGATCAGAACGAGAGGAGCGAGAGGGAGAAGCAGGAGAGGGGGCGACAAAGATAGAGGGTGAAGGGAGAGTGAGGAGAGGTGGGATGGAAGAAGGGGGGTGGGACTGGGCACACCAAGTTATAGTGGTGGAGGCGGCGGAAGGGGAAGTATAAACTATGGCGGTAGTGGTAGCGGTGGCAGCGGTGGTGGGGGCGGACATGACGGTAGAGAGAAACAATAACGAACAGAACGAAGAGGAAAGGACAGAAACTGGGGACAGACAAAGACGAACACGGATGAAGACGAAGACGGCCGTAGACCAGGGTCAGGACGGCGGCGACGGCGGCGGTGGGCACCGGATGGCAGCGGCGGCGGCGGGCACCGGCTGACGGCGGCGACGAACAGACGGACGGACGGACGGACAGCAGACGGCGGCGAACAGGCAGACGGACGGACGGACGGACGGACAGCAGGCAGCAGCGGCGGCGGCGGACAGCGAGCAGGCAGGCGGACAGACGGACGAACAGCGACAGCAGGAAGCGACGGTCAGGCAGACAGACAGACAGACAGACAGACACAACCGCCGGAGACGGAGATTACAACCTGAGAGTAGCCCAGGCGTTGCAACCTGACGTCGTCGACTGAGGGGATCCAACCCTCTGTGATGTGGTAGTAGTGTCGGCAAAAAGTTCTTGTGTGTAAAGTTGCCATGTAGAACACCAGGTGTAAAACTTTTCTCCCGAGTCTTGAACTGTGTCGGAACAAAAGTGAGGCATTCATATGACTGTTTTCATTTCTCTACACTTATACAGATGTCTGAGTTCTGCTGTGTTAACATTGCAAAGTCCTGTAGGCATGTGGAGTATTAACCAAAACTGTCATATTGGAAGCAGAATCAAACACATTTGTTATGTTACTTGATATTTTCAGGAGAAAAAGGCAATGTTGCTTCTTATTAATATAATACATTCAGAGTCACAGCAGTATTTGACCAACCATAACTGATGCTGAATGTGCATGTCGTCATATAATATGAAGGGCTTGTTTCAATAGTGGTACAAGTTCATTACCTCCACTTTTCTGTCTATAATGCTTCTGAAATTAGTGATCCAAACAAACATAAATAAAGGTTCATCTCTAGCAAGAAGCCATATGCTTGAATATTTCTGGTATCTCAACAGCAGATTTTTCAGCGCTCATTTAACTTTACGACTCTGTATCTCAAAATGAACAAAAATGGACTTGTACCACTATTGAAATAAGTCCTTCATATGCACAGACAGCACATCGATCTCGTGAGGCACAAGGCTCTCATAACGAAGTACGTACGTCGGTCAACAGATGACACTAGGAAAAGTATGTTAACTGCGCTTTTTAGTTGCTACTTGCGACTCTTAGTTGCGATTTGTCACAGAAATCGCACTTTGACTCGGTAGCGAATAGCGTAGTATGAACTTTGCTCAACAGATGGCAGTGCTAACTGCGCTTTTTAGTTGCTACTTGCGACTCTTAGTTGTGACTTGTCACGGAAATCGCAGTTGGACTCAATAGTGTATCGCAGAAATGGGCGTAGTACGAACTTTGACCCACAGATGGCACTGTTAACCGCGCTTTCTAGTTGCTACTAGCGACTCTTAGTTGCGACTTGTCACGGAAATCGCAGTTAGACTCGATACCGTATCGCAGAGATGGACATAGTACGAACTTTAGCCAACAGATGGCACTGTTAACTGCGCTTTTTAGTTGCTACTTGCGACTCTTAGTTGCGACTTGTCACTGAAATCGCAGAAAGCAGTGCTAAATTCCACCAATAGATGGCTCACGTCTTTGAATGTGAAATACTACTTGCGACTGCTAACTGTGACTGAAATCGCACTTAGATTCTGTAAAGTTGCTACTGTGATATCAGTGACTTCTCAGTCACTGTGATTTCTAACAGATACGCGATTTCCTGCCCACCACTATTTTCAACGCTTGATGCTGAGTTGTTACGTAAGATATGCTAGCTCACCGACTAAATTTCGTTTCAAAGACATAATCAGCATTAAGTTTGGTTTACCTATTTTTTTTTTTTATTGATTTTCAATTCCCCCCGAATGGGGCGGGCCGGCAGCAGCTTACTACGCTGCTCTACAGCCTACAGACTTTTTGTAAATAAAGGAAGAAGAAAGAAACAAGGAAAAACAGGCAATAAAATGGCGATTTAAAGTGAAAAATGGCGTAAAATTGCGGAAAGTTAAAACAGAAAGCAAAAGGGATTGGCAATGTAGATAAAAGACACAGGAATCAGACAAGTAACACAGTAGACACACATTTAAAAAACATGGCGACAGTCTGGTTTCTGTTCGCAAGTAATAAAAAGCACACCCAGCGACAGTATGATGGCTGTTCCCTACACTTCCCAAAAGACACAACACGGAGCACGCACTGGAAAAACACACTGTAAAAGGCGGCACAAAGATGTCACTCCCGACCCAAGGCAGATGGGGGGGGGGGGACCTGGAGTAGGGGGAAAAACAAGGAGGGAGGAGAGGAAAAAACGAAAAGGGGGGAAACCAAGGAGGGAGAGGACTAATAAAGGGGGAGAAGGGTAGACGCGAGGGAATGAGAGGAGGCAGAGGAGGGAAATGTAAAAGGACGCGGGGGAGAGATGGGGCAAAGAGAGGGGAGGTGGGGAAGAAAGAGGATGGAAGGGGGGAGAGGGTGCCTGGGAAAAGGACAGAGGAAAGGAGGGGGAGTGAGGATCAGAGTTGATAGGAGGGAGAGAGGGCATCATCCGGGAGGGGGAGTTGATGGAAGCCACATTGGGAAAGGATATTTAGGGTGTAGAGATGGAGGGTAGGGGGGACACAACGGTGAAGATGTGGCAGGGGGCGGGGATGGAAGAGGAGAGGAGCAACCAGGGGGTGAGGGGGTTCAAGATGGCGGGAGGTGTAGAGGATGCGGATATGTTTGAAGAATAGGAGCAGATGGGGGAAAGGAATGAGATCATAGAGGATCCGCGTGGGGGACGGGAGGCGTATACGGAAGGCGAGGCGGAGTGCATGACGCTCAAGGATTTGGAGGGACTTATAGAATTTGGGGGGGGGGGGGGCAGATATCCAGGCAGGACTGGCATAACAGAGGATGGGACGGATTAAGGATTTGTAGGTGTGGAGGATGGTAGAGGGGTGCAACTCCCACGTCCGGCCAGAGAGGAGTTTGAGGAGTCAGAGGCGGTTGTGGGCTTTGGATTGGACGGAGCGGAGATGAGGGATCCAGGTGAGGTGACGGTAAATGGTGAGGCCAAGGTAGGTGAGGGTGGGGGTGAGGCGGACAGGACGTGCGCAGACAGTAAGGGAGAAATCCAGGAGCCGGAAGGAGCGAGTGGTATGACCTACGATGATTGCCTGGGTCTTGGAAGAATTGAGTTTCAGGAGCCACTGGTTACACCATGAAGCAAAAAGGTCAAGGTGATTCTGGAGAAGGCGTTGGGACCATTGGAGGGTAGGAGCGAGGGAGAGGAATGCGGTGTCATCAGCATATTGCAAGAGGTGTACTGGAGGGGAGGGGTGGTTCTGGGACATAACGGCCGTGTACAGGAGGTAGAGGAGAGGGGAGAGGACAGAGCCCTGGGGTACACCTGCAGAGGGGTAGAAGGTGTGGGAATTGGCATTATGGATGGTAACATAGGAGGGGCGGTGGGAGAGGAAGGAGGCCATCAGACGGATGTAGTTGATAGGAAGGGCGTAGGTTTGGAGTTTAAACAGGAGACCGGGATGCCAGACATGGTCGTAGGCCTTTTCGAGGTCAAGTGAGATAAAAATGGCGGACCGACGGGAGTTAAGCTGGAGGGAGAGGAGATGAGTGAGGCGGAGGAGTTGGTCATCGGCAGAGAAGGAAGGTCGAAAGCCACATTGGGTGTTTGGGAGGAGGTGGTTTTGGTGGAGGTGGAGATGGATGCGCCGGGAAAGGATGGATTCCAAGAGCTTGCTGAACACCGATGTGAGACAGATAGGACGATAGGAAGAGGCAGGTTTACCTATGTTCTTCATCTTTGCTTTAAAGTAATGGAACTAGTGTGAATGTATTGATAGTGCGATATTGAGAATCAGCAAATTACCACACAGTACCATAGGAGCTCATATTTTGAATACGGGTTCTAACCACGTTGTTGCGCCTTCACAAGTATCTGAACTACATTCATTGTAAGTCACTTGATTTATCGATAATTCAAATTGCCAGTGACAGCAAAACTGGAAAAGTTGCCACAGCGTATTTACACAACGCCACCTAGGAACAACGTGCGTCTCGCGGGCCCCGAGGAATCGCTTCATGACGTCATCAGAAAGGCTGAAAGCGTGACAGCGCTGCCTGGTGACTAGACCTGTTAACAACTCTGTTGACGTAAGTGACGTCAAAACAGTGTTTATACAGACCTGCCTTCAGCTGTTGTTTTGGAACGTCAAATCAATCCAGATTGTTTGAATGAATCTTCCGTTAATAGAATTAAATGTAGAAAGAAGGTGTGGCGACGTCATTTATCCACTGCGCCAAAAACAGCGGGTGAAAGCTGCAGCTGATACACTCCTGGAAATTGAAATAAGAACACCGTGAATTCATTGTCCCAGGAAGGGGAAACTTTATTGACACATTCCTGGGGACAGATACATCACATGATCACACTGACAGAACCACAGGCACATAGACACAGGCAACATAGCATGCGCAATGTCGGCACTAGTACAGTGTATATCCACCTTTCGCAGCAATGCAGGCTGCTATTCTCCCATGGAGACGATCGTAGAGATGCTGGATGTAGTCCTGTGGAACGGCTTGCCATGCCATTTCCACCTGGCGCCTCAGCTGGACCAGCGTTCATGCTGGACGTGCAGACCGCGTGAGACGACGCTTCATCCAGTCCCAAACATGCTCAATGGGGGACAGATCCGGAGATCTTGCTGGCCAGGGTAGTTGACTTACACCTTCTAGAGCACGTTGGGTGGCACGGGATACATGCGGACGTGCATTGTCCTGTTGGAACAGCAAGTTCCCTTGCCGGTCTAGGAATGGTAGAACGATGGGTTCGATGACGGTTTGGATGTACCGTGCACTATTCAGTGTCCCCTCGACGATCACCAGTGGTGTACGGCCAGTGTAGGAGATCGCTCCCCACACCATGATGCCGGGTGTTGGCCCTGTGTGCCTCGGTCGTATGCAGTCCTGATTGTGGCGCTCACCTGCACGGCGCCAAACTAGCATACGACCATCATTGGTACCAAGGCAGAAGCGACTCTCATCGCTGAAGACGACACGTCTCCATTCGTCCCTCCATTCACGCCTGTCGCGACACCACTGGAGGCGGGCTGCACGATGTTGGGGCGTGAGCGGAAGACGGCCTAACGGTGTGCGGGACCGTAGCCCAGCTTCATGGAGACGGTTGCGAATGGTCCTCGCCGATACCCCAGGAGCAACAGTGTCCCTAATTTGCTGGGAAGTGGCGGTGCGGTCCCCTACGGCACTGCGTAGGATCCTACGGTCTTGGCGTGCATCCGTGCGTCGCTGCGGTCCGGTCCCAGGTCGACGGGCACGTGCACCTTCCGCCGACCACTGGCGACAACATCGATGTACTGTGGAGACCTCACGCCCCACATGTTGAGCAATTCGGCGGTACGTCCACCCGGCCTCCCGCATGCCCACTATTCGCCCTCGCTCAAAGTCCGTCAACTGCACATACGGTTCACGTCCACGCTGTCGCGGCATGCTACCAGTGTTAAAGACTGCGATGGAGCTCCGTATGCCACGGCAAACTGGCTGACACTGACGGCGGCGGTGCACAAATGCTGCGCAGCTAGCGCCATTCGACGGCCAACACCGCGGTTCCTGGTGTGTCCGCTGTGCCGTGCGTGTGATCATTGCTTGTACAGCCCTCTCGCAGTGTCCGGAGCAAGTATGGTGGGTCTGACACACCGGTGTCAATGTGTTCTGTTTTCCATTTCCAGGAGTGTAGATATTTATCTTTGCCGTAGTCGGCTTGGTTACGAGTTGTTTATTCTTGTTAGTTTTTGATCTGTGCTTGGAGAATAAAATGTTTTCTCATCTCATGAAAAAGCTGTTACTTCATAAAATATAAAGGCTCCCATAAAGGTTTGAATGCGAATAATCTGGGTTATGGTGACATAATAATCCGCAGCGTAGTCAAAGTTACATATTAGAGTCTTACGTGATTGATTGAAGCCAACTGATTACAAATTATTGGTCGAAAGGCAGAGTGATTTATAGCATAACACATATTACGCATTGAGGACAATGTGTGTAACTGTTTTTAACACATTAACTGCAGCTTACTAATGTAGACTAACTACCACTGAGACGTTTGCAGCACGAATTTGTCTCTGAACCCATACCAGCAGTAGCAAATGCGGAAAAACGAATCAAATATGGCAAAGGATAAGTAGTTGAATGCCCATTGCATTTTTCCAGTTTGTGTACGATATCTGTACGTAATATGCATCAAAACACGTCGGATGCTTGTTCATTTTCTAATATATGTTTTTGTGGATGACCTAGTAGTTTTATTATTTTTTTAATTATGACAAATGCGTTAAATGTGGGAAAATACATTTAAATATGCCGCAAACAAATATTAGGCAAAGCCACACGTCTGTCTGTTACCACAACCTTCGTTTCTCATTCGCTGTGTTCCACAACTGTCAACGAAATTATCGCTTTTCACCTTAATCTATACCTCAGACTATGCTACAAATAAGTTTATAACTCCAACCAAGGTTTCTAGGGAAAAGGGGAGGGGGCGAAATAGCCAAGGTTTCTGGGGAAAATGGGGGGGGGGGGGGGGGGCGGAAGGGAGCGAAATTCAGTATAGTGCTCTAGCCCAGATATGTGCTCTTGCCCAGTGTGTGCTACCGATATGCTTAAATTTTGATCGTTGTTTTTCTGCAAACAGCTATAGGCCATCTTCCTGTGTGTAGTTTCTCAAAAATCCAGTTTGTGTGATCTTAAGATAAAAAGAGCTCACTGATGGAATATTAATGGATCTAAGCAATACTGACATCTCCAAATTGTAAGACTGCTATATATGCAAGTCACTGACTGTCAGAGTGTATCAGTGGGAGAAAACATTTGAAGTAAATCACGAAGCTTTAGGTTAGTTCAAGTATTACTTCTTTATGTAGTAAGCAGTCACAATTTTCTTCCGTATTTTGATGTATATACATACTACACAAGCAACCAAATAGTACCTGGAGGAGGGTACCTTGTACCACTACAAATCATACTCTTTCCTGTTCCACTCGCAAATAGAGAGTGGGAAGACAGGCTATCTACTATCCGAGCCCTGTTTTCTCATGCCCTCTAAATTTTCTCAATAGTGTTATACAAAAAGAACATTGTTTCCCCTCCAGGGATTCTCACAGGAGTTTGTCAAGCATCTTCATAATACTCGCACATAGTTTGAAACTACTGGTAACCTATCTAGCGTCCAGCCTCTGAGTTGCTTCAGTGTGTTGCTTAAATCTGACCTGGATCTCAAACATTGGAGCAATACTCATGAATGTGTCACATAAGTGTTCTATATGGGTGGTGTAAGTGATCTTCCCCTCATTTCCAGTCACAAAAGATATTCATCTTCACAGAGGAAAGAAGTAATAACCGTGACAGCTAGAAATGTTTTTTTTTTTTTTTTTTTTTATTCAGTTTCTGTTATTCTCTCATACTTCGCACAAATCAATGAATACTGTCAGCCCTGCATAAAATGATAAAATTAAAATCCTGTTAATTTGAATCGTAGTGTTAACTAGCATATGCATCCTTGAGTTGAAACATTACATTTAATTATAATTATAGAAGGAGAGGCTGATAAAATATTTTTTTTATTTTGTATTTTTTTTAATATCTTAGGATTTTCAGTTTTCTGCTGATGGTTAGCAGCAACCTATTGAAGACCTTAACCTACAAACTTATTCATAATCTTATGGTACATTTTTGTCATTTTATATATGTGTATTATATCTGTTGTATGTAATCATGACTCATTCCACATCCTTGTGATTTATCACAATACGGATTAATTGAATACGAAATAAATAAATAAATAAATAAATAAAAATCCAAATGTGAAATTCCATTCTGAATCGTAGGCATGGATGTATAGTCTACATGGACATTGTTTTTACTTCCAGTATTTTGCAAGTTAATTTAACTGAACGGAGTAAATTTACCCCTATTATGAACAACAAATACTATTAGGGAGTAAATATGTTGACATGTAAGTGAAAGACTCCGAAGGGCCCTGAAGAGACTTCTGTAAGAAGCTGTGCTATTGATTTTACACAATAGTTTTACTCACATGGATAAAAAGTTCTATTGACTTGCCACATCAGATTTGAATAAAATTGCAAGCTTTTCATAACAGCCTCCATCACCATCACCAGTAATGGTACTGGTATGCAGTGGTATGGTGTACTGTAGCAGCACATTAAGTGTTTCAATTGAATTGATTCTGCATTATTTCTCTTCCCCATGTCCTTGACATTAATGCTACCAAGTTATGTTCTTGCACGGTAATTAGTTTCCACATTATAACATGTTAAATATAGAAAGTTTAACTGTAACCAAGCAGTTGTTTTCTTTGATGACAATATCAGTTCCAGTGCACAACTGAATTTCAAAATCTGACTTGTGGGGTGAAAATCCATTACTGCTGCTATCTTGTGCTGACAATGAGATGATTTTCATAGAAATACTGAATTATTTCATTTGTAATACAGTTTCATAGTTTTTGTAGGTGCTCGTGATATTTACACTTGCGTGCAATGGATGTAGCATTGGCATACAGAACTATCCTTGAATTTGGGGAGTAGTATTTTGTCATTTACATAAATCAACAAAAGCAAGTATCCCAGTACAAAGTCCTGGGTACCTTGTATTACACATCAGCAATGTTAGATCTGTGTGTGTCACTCACCATCCTTAAGACTGAAAACTGATTTGTGTTAGATAAGGTTTTATTAAACTGTGAACAATTATCAGCATAATTACCCAGCTGTTTTCCCAGAGTATTTACTATCTCTCTCTACAAACAATTCATAGAGATTAGCTAAAAAAATATCTGTACTTTCAGATGGAGGTCTTTCTATATCTAAAATTATGTTTCCTTTCCCATCTATAGCTTACCGCAGAAAGTTCAGTCACACCTTCGACACGTAAGGAATTACATCTTTGAGCACCAATTATTGCCACTTTTTGCAACATCACCATAAGGTTTGATATCCCTACTGAAAGATGAGCAGAAATTCTTTGTTAATGGGTGCATAATAAGATTCTTTTTTGGTATCCAGTGCTCAGTAATACCTGAAACATCTGGTTTATTAAAACATGGTATTATGTCCAAATCATTGTGCTTATTTCCTAGGCTCGTAAAGTTTTGGAGGATGATCTTGGTTTGCAGGTTGCATTGTATCCACATATTTATTTATTTATTTTGTTACCATAAATATCCCCATTAAGCAAATCAGATGTGCTTGTCAAGCTGGGAAGAGGAAACAAAAAGGCCACACATGTACAAAATAATAATAATAATAATAGGAAAGATTCCAAAAGAGTTCCTGACAGCAAAATGTAAAACTTAATTGTTTTTGGATATATTACTTCTTATATCCTTCATTCAAAAACCTAGGAAGGTTGTTAGTTTAGTGTCTTCACGGCATAATGCTGTTGAGCATCGCAAAAATCAAGTCTGAGATAGTAGTGTACTATGATACTAACTATGAGGAAATTGATGCACTGGATGTGAAGTGCACAGTTTAGTCTACCCAGCAGGTGTTCCAGAAGATGTCCCTGCACTGTTCTATACCATTATGAATATACCTATCATTAGTGATATATTCATCACTGACAGAAAATTGAATAATCAGATTTTTGCTTCAAGTTTATGAAATGGCAGTTGATGAGATCATATCTGAAGAGAGAGCTATCAACCCACACTTTCAGCATGAGGTAGGACTAGCAATTACCAGAATTCTGAAATGTGGATCTTGTAAACCTAGAGTTGCTCTAGGAAAACAAGTAAGATGTGACACGTGTCCCAGATCAAAGATGAGAAAATAAAAGGTTGCTGTATTAGTTATAGCATACAAATATGCAGTGAATAACAAGTTTGAAATGACTGTGATCGCTAGCCGGGGTGGCGGAGTGGTTCTAGGCGCTACAGTCTGGAACCACGCGACCACTACGGTCGCAGGTTCGAATCCGCCTTGGGCATGGATGTGTGTGATGTCCTTAGGTTAGTTAGGTTTACGTAGTTCTAAGTTCTAGGGGACTGATGACCTCAGAAGTTAAATCCCATAGTGCTCAGAGCCATTTGAACCAACCATTTTTTGACTGTGTTCAAAGCTATGTAGACTCGTTTAATTCCCGGTTTAAGTAATTCACATTCTTTCATTGCTGTTTGCTGCTGTCATCCATTAATACCTGAATGTCAACAACTACTTTGTTACTTTAAAACCTTCAACATGTTCACTGTGGCTGACACAAAGGTCAATAAGAGCTACTAACACTGTGCTTTTAAGTGTCATCAGCAGTGAATGTGCAAACAAGAACATTTTTGCAATTTAATTGAAAGTCCTAATTCAGCTTCCTTTTTCAGGCATGTTTATTTTTAAATATTAAAACTGATGAGAGTTTCATTACTAGACCACTAAGTTTGAAATCTAGATGACATCATCCTAGCACTGCAACAAAATGTGCACCACACACAACAGGTTCAATGCAATCTCTCCTCTCCACAAATTTGCACCTAAGATGTGTTGTATGTCATATAATACTACAGTTAATTTTCCATATATCTGAGCAAAACCAGTTCTTGCGTGTCCAAGTTTATCTCATCTGGGCATCGCACCTTTCCCTTACTTTAGTGTGCTTTACAATAAAATTTGTATGAAAAGTTTTCTGTGTAAATTACCTATTCTACACCTACAGCTAATGCTTGTGTAACCCAGTGTGCCATTCAGGTGGGTTTACTTGTGTGTCAATAAAATTGTCAGGTTTGGTATGAAAGGGTTTCTTGAAATATGTTCCCACATAACTTTTTTAGTATCTATTCTCAGTTGAAAAATATATTACACACTGTCAGTGCCATTTCAATGCAAAAATTTTAAATCATGCTGGGGAATATACCAATAACACAGTTCCAGCACACCTCAGAAATTTGATTTTAGTTGCTTGAACCAGTGAGAATTACAGACCAAGTCTTGCACTGCCCTGTTTTGTGTATTAACCCGTTGGCTGGCACGAAGGTGCCGGTGGTCACAGCAGTGATATGGTAACAACCAGGTATCAGCAATTTTACACTTTAATCTTACTGAGGAAAAATATTTATTTATATTTGATATTACTTGCAATTTCCAGACTATTTTTGGGTCTGCAGTATTTTTATTTAAATGTCTTACAAAACCAAACGATTAAATGACTACAGCTATTCATGAATTCATTTTTAGATACATATTTAACTGTGTAAAGGATAATTCCTGAAACAGTAATTAGCATTCTAGCTGTTCTTTTTAGCCACGACTGTACAGATGCATATACTTCATACTCAAAGTTCCAAAATGCCTGCTTAACACATTGACTACCATGCAGCACATAGCAGAGCAGGACACTTATTGCTGTATGCCTGACCTGGTGGTGAAACATCCATTACTAATCATGTCAGCATCAAGAAATGCAGAAGATAATCTCTCAGGTAGTACTATAATCTAAAAACGTAAAATTATAACTAAAAAGGCCATTTCCAATTATGTCTACCAAGCAAATTATGCTTTCAGTCAGTGCTTTCTTTTGCCATAAATTACTAGTGAATGTACATGCCAGATGATGGTAAATATTCATACTTTGCCTCTGAGAAGTAGTAAAGTCATTAGAAACAGCTATGCATATAGTCCAATTTATGTTGAAATTATTATTTTAATTAAATTTGGTCTACTATAAGCAACATGATAAAGGAATCAAAAGAAAGACACACACACTGAATTAATTTCTTTATTAACAACGCTCAGATTTCCACATCACCATAGAGGTACCAAGCTTGATGCATTACTCGTTTTTTTACATGGCGAGTTTCCCCAGTAGGCCTATAAACCATGAAAAGGACAAAAAGCTACTTCTCGCTGTCTTCTCTTCTTTGGATTTTCACTTCAGAAACTGAAACATCCATTACAAAAACAGATTACATCACTCACAAATCTGGATTCAGTCACTGCAATTCATACCTATTTAACTGTAAAAAATACTGACTATGATGAATGATGTAATTTTGAACATTCAAAAGTTTTCAAATGTTCAGGTTACTGACGTTAGAATACAGTTACTACACAATTTTTGATCAGGAAAAAGTTATGATGATTGCAATTTAAATACCAAAGCCATTTGTTATGAGAATACTCCATTACCACAAATAATCCACATAGATGCATTGAAAGAAACTTTACTGGGTAACGTAATGCATCAGAATACTATAGGCACAAACAATGAAATTTCTGTAGATTTACTATACACTTTACTTTTCTTGAGCATTATAAGATTACTAACGGAAGTTACTTACCGTCCATTACCTAGAACATAAACTATCCTTCCTCCTCTGCAAACATCTGATTTTGCAGCGCGTATTATCAATTTTTTTTCCGTGATTGAAAAGCTTTAACACACACACACACACACACACACACACACACACACACACACACACAAGGCATTAGCATGTCATGTTAAAAGAATATCCGCATTTTGAAAACTACCAGCGATATTGTCTAGCGTAAGAGACGACGTCATGTCATGATGTGACGTCATGATTCCTCGGGGCCCGCGAGACGCTTCTCCTAGGAACAAGGCCACAGGCGTCTAAAGCTAGCAAAATGAGGGATGCTCAACCACCGGACCTACCGATAGATGGCTCTACCAGCTGATTACTGTCATCTGTATTGCCCGCCATATGCGAATTTGGCAAGAAGTTTCTCTCGGTCTGTACGGTGTATAAGGAATTACGGACTATCGAAATGGTGATTTCTTGTTCCGCTTTCAATTGTACGAAGCGATGGAGTAAGGAGAGTGACTTACCATTTCACAGGTAATACGACTACCGATATAATGCGATAAAAATACAGACTTAGTGCGTTTGCTAATTCGATGTTTTTGAACAGGTTTCCTCTAAAGCACCCAGAGCTACTAAAGACATGGATTACTTCCGTGAAGCGGAAAGATTTTAATCCTATGTCTTGCAGTTTTCTTTGCGGAAACCGTTTCCGACAAGATGATTACGTAGTGAGGCCCTGGAACTTGGGAGAAACGTTTCAAACCCGAAGCAGTGCCATAGTTTTTGACTTTCCAACACATTTGATGCACCAAATAAACAGCCACGACGACATGTTGTTAGGATTTTGAGTGACAACGATGATTCTCCATTTGAGGTAGCTAATTACTTTCCTTGCTGTGTGTGCGCTTTTTACTTTTGTGAATTTATTTCGTACGCTACATAGGTCTAAGCAATGTTGTAATACAGGTCCATATTTTTGTTTTTAGCGTTCTGTCATGGAATCCGTGCTCGATTTGCCCATTGCAGACGCTACTGATTGCGTGGAGAATGTTGTCAATGAGAATTCTTCCGTGGAAAGCATGTCCCATTTATCCAATGCAGAAGCTGCGTATTGTGTCGAAAACGCTAGTATAAGGATGTTTTCACACCCCCAACGTTTTCTTATAATATTTTTTCATCAAACCTTGAGTTATTTCAGTCGTATATAACGAAATTATGGGTCTAGTGCAGCAGGGGATACAACCCGTCGGCTTTGGACAATGACGTCACAAGTCGCCAGAGAGCAGTTTACCATTTTCGCTTTTGCTGTTATGTTTGTTTCGTTTTTTTTTACTGATTGCTTAATAAAGTGGATCTGTTTATTCTATCTCGTGAAATTTTTTTTTTTTAAACCAAAAAACACTTATCAGCCACTGAAGGGAGCTACAACACTAAGAAGAATCGCTTCTCGATTAGCGACTTGTGACGTCATTGTCCAAAGCCGACGGGTTGTATCCCCTGCTGCACTAGTCCTGAAATTATTTCCTTATTTAGAGTGCAGTTGGTTCTTCAGTAATTGATTGTGGTATACAGTCGAAAGTATAAATGGGAGACAAGGCGACCGAAACTTGCATTTTTTTTTCTCAGACATTGTGCACGATTTAAAACGTAAACTGAAGTGTGTCCGTGAAAAAATTCGAAGAAGAAAGTGTTTTCCGTGGATGACATCATAAGTTCATTGAAGGAGAAGGGGCATCTTCCTGAGAAGTTACATAACTTCATCAATCATCAGAAAGGAACACAAGTGGAATTAGTGTGCAATTTAGTGAACAACTCTCTCTCATCAAAGGGTAATAGATACACAACAAATGCGAAAATGTTTGCGATGACTGTGTACTTTTATTTACCAGCAGCATATGAATACCTGAAAAAATTAATGCCTCTGCCCCATTGATTTCAAAATGGGTGGCAAGTGTAGACTGTGAACCTGGCTTCTTAAAAGATGTTTTCAAGTACATTGTAAGGAACCAGTTCAGCGATTCATGTCTAATTGTAGACAGTGTGGCAATTAGGAAGCAAGTAGTTTGGGACCAAGGAACTAAGCGGTACACCGGTTTTTTAGACTTTGGTGGGGAAGTGCCTCATTAAAAGAATTAATAGAGCCATCTGAGGCTCTGGTTTTCATGCTTGTCTCTATTAAAGGCAAATTTAAATGCCTGATTGCATATTTCTTTATCAACGGTGTACAGGCAAATAATCAGGCCACACTGATAAAATCTGCTTTAGAGAGGCTGCATCGGTCGGCAAGGGGGTTTGGTGTGTTACATGTGATGGCTGTAAGGTAAATATAAGCACTTTACGTTCACTTGGCTGTACTTTAAATTTTTACAAGGGTGATTTTAAAAGCTACTTTCCTCATCCTGTGGAAAAATACAATGTTTAGTGTATCTTGGACATGTGCCATATGATTAAGTTTGCCAGAAATGCTCTAGCGGAAGTATCTGCTATTGAGTCTCCAACTGGCCATTATTAGATGGCATTTCATTGAGCAATTGAACAAGGTACAACAAGAAGAAGGTATGACATTTGCGAGCAACCTATCAGGACGACATATAAGTAGTGTAAATAGAAAAATGAATGTTTCATTGGCTGCACAGACTTTGAGTTCTAGCGTGGCAGATAGTATAGAGTTTTTGAGGAGGGTTTGTGATCCAAATTTTAAAGGAAGTGAAGCAACAGTAGAATTTTTGTATTATATTGATAGGATTTTTGATATTCTGAACTCTAGAAAACCATTAGGTAAAGGGTATAAGAGCCCCCTGAGACTTGACAACAAATCTTATTGGCTTGGTATTTTCAGACATTGAAAATTATATCAAAAGCTTAAAAATCATTGGTGTTCCATTGCTGCTCCATGCAAGAAATGTTAAATCTGCATTAGAATGTATTTATCTCTATGCTTTTCCCAATATGGCCAGTAAAAATGCATTTGTAAATTTTGTTAACTGGGGAAAACTGTTTAAAACAAGTGACTGCGTGTACTGAGAAACTGTTTCAGATGTTTGTGATTGCTGGGGATATGCAACAGAAATATATACAGGCCAAGATTTTGCATTGTGTTGAATTAAATTCGTAGATTACCCATTTCCTGCTCCTGCTCTTGGTCATGATTACCATTATGAAATTGGGATTGAGGATTTACATCAGACTCAACTTGTTTGTAAGATTGCATCCCTGTACTCCTGCACATGCTTAAAAACATATGGAAAAAAAAGCCCGCTGAGAAAATTTTAAACAACAAATCACGTATAAGGCAGAAGTTAAATAAACTCATATTGTTTAATCATGTATAGTGCTCAAATTCATGCAGATGGGTGTGACATTTTGACAGATTTTTTAAAACTATTTTGTCCATAGATTTGTTGTTGTATAATGATGAACTTCAAACGATGAATCACATTGAAGTAAAATTAACTCTTTACATCCTGTGTAGATATTGTAACAAAATTATAATTATTTATTATATAAGCTTATTTTAAGATGTTAGGTGTTACAAAATATGCAGTTGCATTAAAAACAGGTGATTTGTGTGAAATTAATGAAAAAAAAGTTCTGAGACTTATTTGACAGATAGCTTTCAGTGTGAGAAAATATTTCCCTCAATAATTATGTTAACTTGAATTTTTCACTTTAAGAAAGCAGTTTAATCACAGAATGGGTGTGATCTAATGGAGTATGCAGTGGCCCTATGTTTCAAACAGTAATGTTTGTGGATACTCTGCAACATAAGAGCAATAAAATTGTTACTCTCTTAATTCTTGTTTTAATACTTCTTAGAATGAACACAATGTTCCAATTGGTCGTAAGCATTCTTATTACTTTAGAACCATTCTAGGATAAGGGGGCTTGATTCAGGCAAAACCTAATTTTCTTAATTTTGTCTTTATTTTGCTAGGAGGTCTTTCTATTATATTTTCCTGTGTTGAGGGAGGGGGGAGGGGAAGAGAATGCAAATAATCATATAGAATTATCTTTCTAGCACTACAAAGAACTGAATACAGTGATTACAGTTACACTTGGAACTCTAGGAAATTTCAAAAAATGGTTCAAATGGCTCTGAGCACTATGGGACTTAACATCTATGGTCATTAGTCCCCTAGAACTTAGAACTACTTAAACCTAACTAACCTAAGGACATCACACAACACCCAGTCATCACGAGGCAGAGAAAATCCCTGACCCCGCCGGGAACCGGACCCAGGCGCGGGAAGCGAGAACGCTACCACACGACCACAAGTTGCGGATTAGGAAATTTCAGTATTCATGTTACGTGCCTAATTTTCATCAACATTTACCTTAATTATACAGTTACACTTTTTGCTGATTTGAACTGTGTACTACATGTTAAAAAGATTTTGTTTGGTCATAGTAATAAAAGCATTTCATTTTTTTTTTTTTTGGTCATATGTCCCATATGGAACTGAAATTATCAAGTTACAATGACAAAGGAAGGAATTAACATTAAGGAATCTTACTTCACAGAAATTATGTAACAATGGTTACAGATTTTGCAAGTTAACTTTAACATAAACCATTTAGTTTTCCATTAACAGTGAAAGCAGTTGCACGAGTCACGTAAAGAACAAAGTTTCCCATTGGGAACTAAAGTATTTTACATCTGACTTATTGCAGACCCAAAGTATTGTGATCTTCATATTTCTAATTAAAAAAGTTTGTAACTCAAATTCACAGACATTTTGGAATTTGTACATACATGTGTGTAACAAGGTACTTTTCATGTGTCATGTGGAACCTTTAATTTTCTGGTTTAAATATAATTTATTTCATGAATTACCTTTAATATCGACAATGTCTGTATGCAATATTTACCATTTAGAAGAAGAAATATTAGTGTACAGAATAACAAACCTCATGAAAAATGCAAGAGATTGTAATGTACCGAACTTGGAATGGCTCTTTATCAATAGCAGGTAAAATAAAGACTTCTATTAAATGTTCAACGAAACCAGTCAGTACCTCTTAATTCACCATAGAGGTGATACAGTAATAAAAGAATTTACTTTTTTCAGAATTTCTGCTAAGTATTAAAAGTGTGAAGACCTATTCAATAAGTATTTGCTTTATCAATAACCTGTAGTACAAGCACATGTATAAGCAGGTAATTAAGGGAGTCAAGACTTTTGTTAAAATTAAAGATACTGACTGGTATTACTTGCTCACAAAACATTGTAGTTGCTGTACAGTTTATGCTGTAAGTGGTGTACCCAATGTGATTCCTTGAGGACATAATATTCTGTTTTCCTATGGGAATGCACTGCTACCACACCTGTTAAAAGCAAGTTTTGCCGTGGAATAGTTGTATCAGACGTCTGTATCAGAAAACAAATCTCCACTGTGACACCCTCATGTTCTTGGTATGCTATTAGCTATAATTACAGGAATACTCTTCACATGGGGGTGGGAGGGAGGGAGAGGAAGGGAGGGAGAGAGAGAGAGAGAGAGAGAGAGAGAGAGAGAGAGAGAGAGAGAGATGGGAAAAAATCATGTTCTTAGGAGGAGCAAGCCTTACAGCAGCATATGCTGTTAAAAGCATAGTGAGACTTTCTTTTTCATCATTTCCAACATTGTACACAACTTTCTTGCACTTTTATTTTATCACATTTTTCCCTTGAGAATGGAGAAGAGAGAGGAAGAAGAAAAAAAAAGAAAAAGTAAGTGAGCTTTCATAAAAACTGAAAACTCTACTTGTGTCATTTGTTATTTTCAAAATCTCTTTCCAAATGCTGTTCTATTTCTTCAAACCAATTCTGAATGTCTCAGGTTATTACATGTTATTTACTGTACATTGTCCAGCAATACTTCTGTTGTTACTAGATAGTTTGTAACTTGGCACTACCTTTGTACCACTGGTATTGTCTAGTGTACTTTTGCAGATAAGAAAATCGACTGGACTAGAATGTCCTGTCAGTATAGGACAAATTCAGACAATATGGAACTTTTTACACTAAATTTGCAATATAATGTCACCCTTGTCTAACACAGATTGTAGCAGCCATTGGGGTGCCTGTCTGGCCAGCTTCTACAGCTTTCACTTTCAGGTTTGTTTTTTGCTTGGGCCATATCATGACAACCAGTCATTCCAGTGATTGACACCATGACAAAGACTGGAACCAAGATTCACAGAAATAAAATTCCATGGTTGTAATTCATAGTCTAATTAATTTTGCTCACTGACATGTTTTGAATTCAATTTTAAAATAAAACCATGGTACCAGCCATTATTTGGGTGTCAGACTGGAAAATTTCAGTTTTAAGACACCCCAACCTTAAAATTAACAGCTGTGATCGATGTTATTTTCAACAAGTTCCTTCACTTCCTACATCATCATGGATCAGTCCAATATTATTACTACACTTAACTTCCAAATGATACGAGTTATGCATTAAAGAGGAGCCTTAATGTTGGCCTTTGTGTTTGTCTCATTTAAATGTACTTCTTGTCTCGTATCGAAGACTGAAGCACTGTCAAAAACTTGTGCTTCTACCTTATCACTCAGTTAAAATACGCTGTGTCATGTACAGGCGTTAATAAAATTATGGCATTTAAATTTCTGATCAAAGAGAGAGCCAATTCGTAAGTGAATGTTGTAATTACAGTGTCAGCATATATGCAGATCGGTTATGCACCACTTCAGATAAAGAAAAATAAGTTTTTCCGTTTATAACTAAGTAAAACTTTAATAGTTCAGTTGTAATTTCTGTTGTCAGTAAAGATACCCCTAAGCAAACGATGTCAACTTTTTTTCAAGACACGTCTTCACTGTTTTCCACACTTAAATTTCCGAATTATATCTGTAGTTAAAAGCTTTGGCAACCAAGGTAATTTGTTGAGCTCCACCGAATCTTAAATAGTATTTTAAAACGGGCAAATAAGTAAAGCACTCATAAAATTAATAGTAAACAATTTATAGGTCAGCTTGTCAAACTTCCAAAACACACTCGAATTTAGGAATTTCATAGCAGAACTGTCACTGTTTTTTCTCACTAGATTAGAAACACTTCATTATGTTGAAGTGTAGATATCTAGAACATCCAATATAAAAGACTTATCAGGGCGCAGAACGAAAAACATTTTCATCCGTGTTTTGACACTTCGTTTTTCGCCAAATTCAGATGTGGCGGACACTCAATGATATAAATATATAATCTTTGGCCGGCACGCGCTAGAGCCATCTATCGGTAGGTCCGGTAGTTGAGCATCCCTCATTTCGCTAGCTTTAGACGCCTGTAACAAGGCCTCACATCGTGAGTCTAAGGAGCCTGTGACGTCACGGTTAGGGGTCGGAGAAGCTAGGTACTGACACACGTGATTCGTAGCGTTTCCATATTGTACTTTGTGCTGTTCGTGAGTGGTTATTTGATCTATACTCAGTTACGATGCCCGGAAGGTGTTGTATGCCGAATTACAGGGGCAATTACGATAATGGACCTAAAGTCAGTGTATTTTATTTTCCATCTGACGAGAATTTAAGACGAATATGGGGTCTAGTGCAGCAGGGGATACAACCCGTCGGCTTTGAACAATGACGTCATTCCTTAGTCATAGATCGTAATGTCTTCACTTCGAGGCATAGATAATAAAGCAGTTCTGTGTTCTAATAGAAGCGTCTCGCGGGCCCCGAGGAATCATGACGTCATATCATGGCATGACGTCGTCTCTCATGCAAGCCAATATCGCTGGTAGTTTTCGAAATGCGGATATTCTTTGAACATGGCATGCTGAATCCTTGTGGATTTGTGTATGATGGCGGGATTTGTGTGCATTAAAGCTTTTCAATCACGGAAAAAAATTGATAATACTTGCTGCAAAAGCACGTGTTTGCAGACGAGAAAGGATAGTTTATATTCCAGACAATGGACGGTAAGTAACTTCCGTTAGTAATCTTATCATGCGCAAGAAAAGTAAAATGTATGGTAAATCTACAGAAATTTCATTCTTTGTGCCTATAGTATTCTGATGCATTATGTTACTCAGTAAAGTTTCTTTCAATGCATCTATGAGGATTATTTGTGGTAACGGCGTATTCTCATAACAAATGGCTTCGGTATTTAAGTTGCAATCATCGTAACTTTTTCCTGATCAAAAATTGTGTAGTAACTGTATTCTAACAGTAACCTGCACATTTGAAAACTTTTGAATGTCCACAATTAATCATTGATCATAGTCATAGTCAGTATTTTTGACAGTAAAATAGATATGAATTGCAGTGACTGAATCCAGGTTTGTGAGTGGTGTAATGTGTTTTTGTAATGGCTGTTTCAGAGTTACTGAAGTGAAAGTCCAAGGAAGAGAAGACAACGAGAAGTAGCTTTTTTGTCTGTTTCATGGTTTATAGGCCTACTGGGGAAACTCGCCGTGTAAAAAAATGAGTAACGCATCCAGCTTGGTACCTCCATGGTGATGTGGAAATCCGAGCATTGTTAATAAAGAAATTAAATTTGTGTGTGTCTTTCTTTTGATTCTTTTATCATGTTGCTTATAGTAGACCAAATTTAATTAAAATACTCTGGTGATAATTTCAATATAAATTGAACTATGTGCATAGCTGCTTCTCACAGGCAAAGTATAAATATTCACCATCCTATGGCATGCGTGTTCACTAGTCAGTTATGGCAAAAGAAATCACTGACTCAAAGCATAATTTGATTGGTAGACATAATTGGAAATGGCCTTTTTAGTTATAAGTTTACATTATTAGATTATAGTACTCCCTGAGAGATTATCTTCTGCATTTCTTGGCCCTGACATGATTAGGTCTGGAATACAGCATTAAGTGTGCTGCTCTGCTGTCAGCAGTGTGGTAGTCAATGTGTTAAGCGGTCGTTTAGGAACTAGTGTGAAGTATATGCATCTGTACAGCATTGGCTAAAAAGATACAGCTAGAATGCTAATTACTGTTTCAGGAATTATCCTTTACACAGTTAAATATATTATGTTAAATATGTATCTAAAACTGAATTCATGAAGAACTTTGTAGTCATTTAAATAAAAATACCGCAAACTGAAAAATCATCTTGAAATGGTAAGGGATATCAAATATAAGTAAATATTTTTCCTTGGTAAGATTAAAGTGTACAATTGCTGATATCTGGTTGTTACCATGAGATCAGTGCTGGCCCCAGCAGAGCAATCTGCTGTGACCACCAGCATCTTCATGCCAGCCAATGGGTTAATACACAAAACAGGGCAGTGCAAGACTTGGTCCGTAATTGTCATTGGTTGAAGCAACTAAAATTAAATTTCTGAGGTATGCTGGATCTGTGTTATTGGTATATTCCCCAGCATGATTTAAAATCTTTGCATTGAAATGGCACTGACAGTGTGTAATATATTTTGCAACTGAGAATAGATAAAAATTTATGTGGGAATATATTTCAAGAACCCCTTTCAAACCAAACCTGACAATTATATTGACACACGAGTAAACCAACCTGAATGGCACACTGGGTTACACGAGCATTAGCTGTAGGTGTAGAATAGGTAATTTACACAGAAAACTTTTCATACAAATTTTATAGTAAAGCATACTGAAGTTAAGGGAAAGATGCAATGCTTAGATGAGATAAACATGGACACACAATAACTCGTTTTGCTCAGATATATGGAAAATTAACTGTAGTATTATATGACATACAACACATCTGAGGTGCAAATTTGTGGAGAGGAGAGATTGCATTGAACCTGTTGTGTATGTATGGTGCATATTTTGTTGCAGTGCTGGGATGATGTCATCCAGATTTCAAAATTAGGGGTCTTGTAATGAAACTCTCATCAGTTTTAATATTTAAAAATTAACACGCCTAAAAAAGGTAGCTGAATAGGACTTTCAATTAAATTGCAAAAATTTTCTTGTTTTGCACATTCACTGCAGCTGACACTTAAAAGCTCGTGGCTAGTAGCTCTTATTGACCTTCGTGTCAGCCACAGTGAACATGTTGAAGGTTTTAAAGTAACAAAGTAGTTGTTGACATTCTGGTATTAATGGATGGCAGCAGGAAACACAGCAATGAAATAATGTGAATGACTTAAACCAGGAATTAAACAAGTCTACCTAGCTTTGAACACAGTCATTTCACACTTCTTAGTCACTGCATATTTGTGTGCTATAACTAATACAGCAACCTTTCATTTTCTCATCTTTGATCTGGGACACATGTCACATCTTACTTATTTTCCTAGAGCAACTCTAGGTTTACTAGTCCACATTTCAGAATTCTGGTAATTGTAGTCCTACTTCATGCTGAAAGTGTGGGTTGATAGCTGTTTCTTCAGATATGATCTCATCAACTGCCATTTCAGAAACTTGAAGGAAAAATGTGATTATTAAATTTTCTGTCAGTGATGAATATATCACTAACGTATATACAACACAAATATTCATGATGCTACAGAATAGTACAGGGCCATCTTCTGGAACACCTGCTGGGTAGACTAAACAGTGCACTTCGCATCCAGTGCATCAATTTCTTCATAGGTAGTATCATAGTACACTACTATCTCAGGCTTGATTGTTGCGATGCTCAATGAAACAGCATTATGCCTTGAAGACACTAAACTAACAGCCTTCTTAAGTTTTTGAATGAAGGATATAAGTAAGTAATATATCCAAAAACAATTAAGTTTTACATTTTGCTGTAAGAAACTCGTTTGGAATCTGTCATTTTATTATTATTTTGTACATGTGTGACCTTTTTGTGTCCTCTTCCCAGTTTGACAAGTACATCTGATTTACTTAATGAGGATATTTATGGTTACAAACAAAAAAAAGAAAAAAACATGTGGTGACAATGCAACCTGCGAACAAAGATCATCTTCCAAAACTTTACGAGCCTAGGAAGTAAGCACAATGATTTGGACATAATAGCATGTTTTAATAAACCAGATGTTTCAGTTATTACTGAGCACTGGTATACCAAAAAAGAACCTTATTATGCACCAATTAACAAAAAATTTCTGCTCGTCTTTCAGTAGGGATATCAAACCTTATGGTGATTTTGCAAAAGTGCCAATAGTTGGTGCTCAATTCCTTACATGTTGAAGGTGTTACTGAACTTTCTGCGATAAGCTATAGATGGGAAAGCTAATCTCTATCAATTGCTTGTAGAGAGAGATAGTAAATACTCTGGGAAAACGGCTGGGTAATAATGCTGATAATTGTTCACAGTTTAATAAAACCTTATCTAACACAAATCAGTTTTCACTCTTAAGAATGGCGAGTGGCATACACTGATCTAAAATTACTGATATGTAATACAGGGTACCCAGGACTTTGTACTGGGATACTTTCTTTTGTCAATTTATGTAAATGACAAAATACTGCTCCCCAAATTCAAGGATAGTTCTGTATGCTGATGCTACATCCATTGCATGCAAGTGTAAAGGTCATGAGCAACTACAAAAACTATGAAACTGTATTACAAATGAAATAATTCAGTATTTCTATGAAAGTCATCTCATTGTCAGCACAAGATAGCAGCAGTAATGGATTTTCACCCCACAAGACAGATTTTGAAATTCAGTTGTGCACTGGAACTGATATTGTCATCAGAGAAAACTACTGCTTGGTTACAGTTAAACTTTCTATATTTAACATGTTATAACATGGAAACTAATTACTGTACAAGAACACAACTTGGTAGCATTAATGTCAAGGACATGAGCAAGAGAAATAATGCAGAATCAATTCAATTGAAACACTTTTAATGTTTCCAGAATGAGAAACATCCCCCAGGCTGTGGCTAAGCCATGTCTCCGCTATATCCTTTCTTTCAGGAGTGCTAGTTCTGCAAGGTTCGCAGGAGAGCTTCTGTAAAGTTTGGAAGGTAGGAGAGGAGATAGTGGCAGAAGTAAAGCTGTGAGTACCGAGCATGAGTCTTTCTTCGGTAGCTCAGATGGTAGAGCACTTGCTCGCGAAAGGCAAAGATCCCGAGTTTGAGTCTCGGTCGGGCACACAGTTTTAATCTGCCAGGAAGTTTCACTTTTAATGTGCTGCTACAGTACACCACACCAGTACCATTACTGGTGACGGTGATGGAGGCTGCTATGAAAAGCTTGCGATTTTATTCAAATCTGATGTGGCAAGTTAACAAAACCTTTTATCCATGTGAGTAAAATTATTGTGTAAAATTGATAGCGCAGCTTCTTACAGAAGTCTTTTCAGAGCCCTTCGGAGTCTTTCACTTACATGTCGACATATTTACTCCCTAATAGTATTTGTTGTTCATAATAGGGGTAATTTTACTCTGTTCAGTGAAATGAACTTGCAAAATACTGGAAGTAAAAACAATGTCCATGTAGACTATACATCCCTGCCTACAATTCAGAATGGAATATCACATTCTGATTGAAAGTCTTTAACAGGTTGCTGCTAGACATCAGGCAGAAAACTGAAAATCCTAAGGTAATAAAAAAATACAAAGTAAAAAAAAATATTTTATTAGCTTCTCCTTCTATAACTATAATTAAACATAATGTTTCGACTCACGAATGCAATTGCTAGTTAATGTTAACACTAAGTTTCAAATTAACAGGCTTTTAATGTTACCATTATATGAACAGCTGACAGTACTCTGAATATATTTTGTGACTGGAAATGAGGGGAAGATCACTTACACCACCCGTATAGAACAATTATGTCACACATTCATGAGTACTGCTCCAATGTTTGAGTTCCAGGTCAGATTTAAGCAACACATTGAAGCAACTCAGAGTCTGGATGCTGTATAGGTTACCAGTAGTTTCAAACTATGTGTGAGTATAATGAGAATCCCTGGAGGGAAAATAATGTTCTTTTTGTACAACACTATTGAGAAAATTTAGAAGGCATGAGAAATCTGGGTTCGGATGGTAGATAGCCTTTCTTCCCTCTCTCTGTTTGCGAGTGGAACAGGAAAGAAAATGATTTGTAGTGGTACAAGGTACCCTCCACCAGGTACCATTTGGTTGCTTGTGTAGTATGTATGTACATCAAAATACAGAAGAAAATTGTGACTGCCTACTACATTAAGAAGTAATAGTTGAACTAACCTAAGCTTTGTGATTTACTTCAAATGTTTTGTCCCACTGATACACACTGACAATCAGTGACTTGCATCTATAGCAGTCTTACAATTTGGAGATGTCAGTAGGCTTACTGCTTGGATCTATTAATATTCCCTCATTGAGCTCTTTTTATCTTAAGATCACATAAACTGGATTTTTGAGAAACTATATACAGGGAGATGTGATTGGCATATAGCTGTTTGTTTACTGAAAAACAGCGATCAAAATTTAAGCATATCGGTAACACACACTGGGCAAGAGCACATATCTGGGCTAGAGCACTATACTGGATTTCGCCCCCTTCCCCCCCTTTCCCTAGAAACCTTGGCTGGAGTAATAACTATTTGTAGCATAGTCTGAGGTCTACATTAGGTTGAAAAGCGATAATTTCGTCGACAGTTGTGGAACACAGCGAATGAGAAATAACGGTTGTGATAACAGACAGACGTGTGGCTTTGCCTAATATTTGTTTGCGGCTTATTTAAATGCACTTTCCCACATTTAATGCATTTCTCATAATAAAAAAATAAAACTACTGGGTCATCCCCAAAAAACATATATTAGAAAATGAACAATCATCCGACGTGTTTTGATGCATATTATTTACAGATATCGTACACAAACTGGAAAAATGCAATGGGCGTTCCACAACATATCCTTTACCATATTTGATTTGTTTTTCCGCATTTGCTGCTGCTGGTATGGGTTCAAAGACAAATTCATGCTGCAAACGTCTCAGTGGTAGTTAGCCTACATTGGTAAGCTGCAGTTAATGCGTTAAAAACATTTATACACATTGTCCTCAATGCGTAATATGTGTTATGCTATAAATCACTCTGCCTTTCGACCAATAATTTGTTATCAATTGGTTTCAATCAATCACGTAAGACTCTAATGTGTAACTTTGACTACGCTGCGGATTATTATGTCACCATAATCCAGATTATTCGCATTCAAACCTTCTTTCTACATTTAATTCTGTTAATGGAAGCTTCATTCAAATAATCTGGATTGATTTGACGTTCCAAAACAATAGCTGATGGCAAGTCTGCACAAACGCTGTGGCCAACGTGTGACGTCACTTACGTCAACAGAGTTGTTTACAGGTCTAGTCACCAGGCAGCGCTGTCACGCTTTCAGCCTTACTGATGACGTCATGAAGCGATTCCTCGGGGCCCGCGAGACGCACGTGTTCTAATAAGCACTATCATTAAAATAATTGAATGTAAATCTAAAAGCAATCGCTTGATATTGGGTGCATCATTAAACGTGCTGTTATGTTTCAGTTTCGTTTCTTTACTGATTGCTTAATGAAGTAGGATCACTTTATTGTATCTCGTGAGATTTTTTTTTTTAAAAGCCAAAAAACAAACGTGCTGTTATGTTTCAGTTTTGTTTCTTTACTGATTGCTTAATGAAGTAGGATCAGTTTATTCTATCTCGTGAGATTTTTTTTTTAAAAAAGCCAAAAAACTCTTATTACGTACTGAAGGGAGCTAGAACACTAAGAAGAATCGCTTCTCGGCTTTTGACAAGATATTGCTTAATAAAGTAGGATCAGTTTATTCTATCTCGTGAGATTTTTTTTAAAAAAAGCCAAAAAACACTTATTACGTACTGAAGGGAGCTAGAACACTAAGAAGATCCGCTTCTCGGTTTTTGACCAGATATTGCTTAATAAAGTAGGATCAGTTTATTCTATCTCGTGAGATTTTTTTTTTTAAAAAGCCAAAAAACTCTTATTACGTACTGAAGGGAGCTAGAACACTAAGAAGAATCGCTTCTCGGCTTTTGACAAGATATTGCTTAATAAAGTAGGATCAGTTTATTCTATCTCGTGAGATTTTTTTTTTAAAAAGCCAAAAAACACTTATTAGGTACTGAAGGGAGCTGCTTAATAAAGTAGTATCAGTTGATTCTATCTCGTGAGATTTTTTTTTTTTTTTAAGTCAAAAAACACTTATTACGTACTGAAGGGAGCTAGAACATTAAGAACAATCGCTTCTCGGCTTTTGACAAGATATTGCTTAATAAAGTAGGATCAGTTTATTCTATCTCGTGAGATTTTTTTTTTTTTTAAGTCAAAAAACACTTATGCTTTTGACAAGATCAATGTTTATCTCTCTCGCATTCCTTTGTTTCTCAACATTCTCCTCAGCTCTTTCATCTCTGTAATACATGCTCTCTGGCGACTTGTGACGTCATTGTTCAAAGCCGACGGGTTGTATCCCCTGCTGCACTAGTCCCCGAATATGGTTATCGGCTGTTCACAGACAAGACTGGACACCGAGTAAGCACTCTGTTGTAAGTATCAGGGAAATAGAGAAGCGTCCGATCTTACGCGTCGGCTTTGACCCATGACGTCACAAATACCGCGGAAACGACTATAAACAATTCCAATATGGCGGATATAAAAACATCGCATACGTATTGTAAACACTGAAATACACAAGTTTCACAAAAAGCCTAATGACTGTAACGGGACAAGCGTGGGAAATTAGGGGTTTTTGGGTGCGGAGAAACTAAATATACAGAAATGTAGCCACCGACCGCCATTCAAAACCACGCAAAACAACGAAATAAATCAACATCACAAAACTGACGAAATACCAAAAAACACATTCCTATCCATAATCGTACACTTCCCTTAACCTATATAGCTCAACAGAACCTACCGATCACATCCCCCAATAGAAAACTAAGAAACGAAAGCTTCCCTTACACCTACATACATCGGCACTTATGCAGTTTAGCAGGTACGGAAAAAATTTTTCATTTTTTTTCAAAATTTGATCATCATGTGTCGTTATGCGGTGGGGGGAGTCTGCAGTGCCCCCCCATCCCCCCACAGGCTTCATTAGTGTCAAATCAATATTTTCGAATCATAGGCGGCCGCTGCCGCGGCCGCATTCCAAAAAAAAACTCCCAACCTAACCTCAAGTGGGCTACGCTACAGATCAATATGTTCATCAAATTGCTTCATATTACGTATACATGTTCATTAGTGTCAAATCAATATTTTCGAATCATAGGCGGCCGCTGCCGCGGCCGCATTCCAAAAAAAAACTCCCAACCTAACCTCGTATTCAGGGCTACGCTACAGATCAATGTGTAGGTCCCTTACGTCACGGGTCAAAGCCGACGCGTGAGATCGGATGTTTCCAAAAAACCACAACCAAATACACTCAATAACAAACTCACCCGACGTACAGCAATGAGCATTAAATTAACCATTAACTCACTAATAGAAATTCCGCTTCAAATCCAACACCTGAGCAACAGAAAACTGACCCCACCACACGAAACAAACGAAACAAACGAAAACCATGAACACACCACCAGAGAGCACGACAAACAAAAACAAGACATCTACAAACACGCCACAATCGCAAATCAAACTCCGCGCCGTAATGACGTCACACACCACAACACGCTTATGTCACGGGTCAAAGCCGACGGGTAAGATCGGACGCTTCTGTTGACCCACTTCATGTCATTCTTAGTGAGTTTTAGATAATTTGGAAGAATAGCTTTTCATTTAGAAGAATGTTTAGTCATATTAACAGAATCTTCCGTCGTTTCTTGGTAGAACAACATTATAATAAATGAAAAGCGCCAGTTGGCTTTTGTTCTACAATATTGTAGAGCAAAAGTAAACTGGTGCTTTTCATTTATTAGAATGTTTAGTGTTTCATTTTCGTTTGTATTTATGGATTTATCTATTCCCATGAATATGGAAGTCTTAAAGCAGGCTTCAGGCATAGATATGATAGCAACCATTAGATTTTTGCAACTGTCTGGTCTTCTTGCTGATTACGTTCGATGTCGTGACTGTGGCAAACATATACGCCTGATACTGTGTCTGCTCGTCGTATTCACGATTTATTCGTATGTAGGTTTAACAAGGATCGACTTTCGCACTCAATTACACGAGGAGCACGGTTTGAGAAATCGAAGCTGGCCTTGAGGGATGTAATAAAAACCACATACTGTTGGTGTTTGAGGTATCCACGAATGTCGCGTGAGTGAGCGTACCGTTTTAGACTGGTATTCTTGATGACTGGGTGTTGTTGTGTCGTCTTCATCATCATTATCATTCATCCCCATTACGGTCGGAGGAAGGCAATGAGCATTAAATTAACCATTAACTCACTAATAGAAATTCCGCTTCAAATCCAACACCTGAGCAACAGAAAACTGACCCCACCACATAATTGAATGTAAATCTAAAAGCGATCGCTTGATATTGGGTGCATCATTAAACGTGCTGTTATGTTTCAGTTTCGTTTCTTTACTGATTGCTTAATGAAGTAGGATCAGTTTATTCTATCTCGTGAGACTTTTTTTTAAAAAAGCCAAAGAACAAACGTGCTTTTATGTTTCAGTTTCGTTTCTTTACTGATTGCTTAATGAAGTAGGATCAGTTTATTCTATCTCGTGAGATTTTTTTTTTTAAAGCCAAAAAACACTTATTAGGTACTGAAGGGAGCTGCTTAATAAAGTAGTATCAGTTGATTCTATCTCGTGAGATTTTTTTTTTTTTTTAAAGTCAAAAAACACTTATTACGTACTGAAGGGAGCTAGAACATTAAGAACAATAGCTTCTCGGCTTTTGACAAGATATTGCTTAATAAAGTAGGATCAGTTTATTCTATCTCGTGAGATTTTTTTTTTTTAAAGTCAAAAAACACTTATGCTTTTGACAAGATCAATGTTTATCTCTCTCGCATTCCTTTGTTTCTCAACATTCTCCTCAGCTCTTTCATCTCTGTAATACATGCTCTCTGGCGACTTGTGACGTCATTGTTCAAAGCCGACGGGTTGTATCCCCTGCTGCACTAGTCCCCGAATATGGTTATCGGCTGTTCACAGACAAGACTGGACACCGAGTAAGCACTCTGTTGTAAGTATCAGTGTATTTGTTTGGTTAGTGTGTTGTAGTTACTTGAAATGTTGTACAGCTGAACAAAATACAGTAAACAGAAGAATGTATTTATAATCTGATACCTCATTAATTTTCGTTATATGTTTTAAAGAGAACTGTATGCTTGTTTTTAGATATGTGAACTGCATTTCAACAAGGACGATATTTTAAGCAGTACCAGCATGTATGACCCGAAAACTGGTATACTCTTGACAGCACCGTTGGATCGTCGACGCTTGAGAAAAGGTGAGTTACGAAACACGCGCTTAGTAAAGTACAGTGGCATAAGAACTATCTTTATTTCACTTATATGCTGGGAGATCGGTTTCATACTTCGTTATTAATTTTTCAGATGCTATCCCATCGAAGTTGCCTGGATGCCCATCTTACTTGTCTAGTCATCAAACTGCAGTACGAGAGGACCCAGAAAATTGTGCTCTTCAAATTGCTATCCAAGAAAGTGTGGACACACATGAGAAAATGATTGATGCGATATCGTTAGATAGTTTAGAACAAATGAAAACAAAGTTGAGTGAATGTGAAAAGCACAGTGACTGGGTAGTGATAAACAAATCTGACAGTGTGAGCCTAGCGTTACTAAAGCATAATTCTTACCCAAGAATTTTTTGCCACGTAGTTATAAGCAGTGGTTTATTACTCAGTGTCTTCAATAATGATATTGAAGTGAAATGTATTGGAAACATGTAATTTCCCATGAAAGTAAACAACATACAGGTGGTAATAAGTGATGTTCTTAAGAACATTTATCTTCTGTATAATAGTTCTGAGGCTCCTGTAGATAACATTTTGTCTTTAATTGACCAGTTATTGCAAAATGTATTAGAAAAGTTGCCAGGAAACGAAACTAAAATTACATTTTTGAAGGAATAGATTTCATTTTTGAAGTGCAGAAGTTTAACTCAATTTAGGTATGATACTAACTCTATGATAATGTGGTCATTAGTAAATTCTATTAGCCCACATGCTTACAAATTTTTGAGGAACACTGACAGTTTTTCTATGCCTAGTCCTAACACCCTTTCAAGGCTTTGTAGTAAACTCTCAACAAATCCTGTCATTGAGCAACAGGGTCAGATGATAAAACTGTGCTCCTGTTGATGGATGAAATTCATCTGAAGTCTGAGCTTGATTATAAAGCTGGAAATGTTGTAGGATGTGCCTTTAACACTGAAAAATTTTTGTGTGCAACTAGCACCTATGTTTTTATGGTTCAGAGCATGGAATCACCTTACAAGGATGTGGTATCTATTCTGCCAGTTCATACTATTCAGGGTGATGTTCTGTTCTCTTACATTAAAGCAGTCATTGTTAAATTAGAAGCAGTCGGATTTGAGGTGGTTGGTATAGTAGCAGACAATAATGCAATTAATAAGAAAGCAATGTCTAAGTTTTCTACTCCTCCAGATGTGAAAATAAAGTATGATCACCCTGTACAGTCTTCTCCAAATCGCCCATTGTATTATTTTGTGGCCACTGTCCATATTTTGAAGTGTATCCGCAATAACTGGTTTAACCAAAAGGAGCAGATCTTGTGTTTTCCTGACTTTGGTGATAGTTTGAAGGGAGGTTTGTCTACTGTTGGAGCACTGAAAGAATTGCACTTGATAGAAAAAGATGAACTATTGCAATATGGCAGTTCCTTAACTTTGAAGTCTCTATTTCCTAACTCAATTGAGCGCCAAAATGTCAAGTTAGTGTTGCGTAATTTCAGTGATACGACAGTTGTTGCTTTGGACACATTTGGTTCAAAGAAAGCAATTAGCAACTGGGAAAGTTCTGCAACATTCATAAAAATAATAAATCGTAGGTGGGATATTGTAAATGTAAAAACATAACTCAAGGGACAGAGGTTAAGAAATATTTTCCAAGAACCTGTGACTAGTAAATCCCATCACATACAAGAATTCTTACAGTGCTTCATCTCATGGTTATGTTCTTGGGAAGAGTGTAGTGATGAAAGAAAACTCACTCGAGAGACACATAGCACTTTGAAACACACAACTGCTGCTTTGATAGACTTCTGTGACTACTGGCTTTCTGAGAAAAACAGATAATATTTGCTGTTAGGAAAAGTACAGACAGACAGTTTAGAAGACAGGTTCGGCAAATACCGCCAGCTATGTGGGGGAAATTATCATGTTTCTCTAAGACAAGTTTTTGAAACTGAACAAAAACTAAGGGCACAGTCTATGTTTTCCCTTGTGCTCCGGTTGAAAGTAGTTGGGGATGTTGTTATTAAGACCCCTGATATTTTTTCTACTCATACTGAAATTCAGGGATTAAAAGAAACATCAATACCAGAATTTTTAAATGTAGCAGTAGATGAAAATGTTGATGGAATAGATGAGAATACTCGGCCACTGTTGCATTACATAGCAGGTTACTGCTCACACCAAGCTATTAAAAAAACCATTGTGAATATTATAAGGTATTCCTTACTACAGATGAATTGAAGCAGGGTGGTGGTGATTTGATTATGGTAAAAGACAGAGGAGGGTTGACATATCCTGCAGATGATGTAGTAGTGTGTGTGACATATGTCTATTTAACTCTACAGAAAATTCTGAAAGACCAGGAAATTTTATTTTTAGAACAGGCAAATCAGAGAAATGTACTTGTGAAGGTAGCATCCCACAACATTCCCAGCAATCTTTTTTATGGGTTTCACTGTAAAAATACACACTCAATTGATTCAGTCATGAATTGCATACTGTTTTGCTGTGCAAATATTTTTCTAAACAGTTATACCCAGAGGAGAAATGATGAAACTACTGTTAAAAAAGTAACTGTGTACAAAAGATTGAAAAAATGTTAAATTATACTGTTTGAGGCTTGGGAAGATGATGTGAAATAAATGTTTATTTCTGCTTTTAATTCATGCACAGTATCCCACACATCTTGTTGGTAAATGTTATGTATTGGACCCCTTCTGCTCTCTTCGATATGGTGCAGCCATAAACATGAGGCTTTCCCACAGATTAATTTGTTACCACAAATTCTCTGTGAAACCCCAATCTCATAGAATTAGGGGAATAGTCTTTTCTGTTCATCAGTAAATACACTCCTGGAAATTGAAATAAGAACACCGTGAATTCATTGTCCCAGGAAGGGGAAACTTTATTGACACATTCCTGGGGTCAGATACATCACATGATCACACTGACAGAACCACAGGCACATAGACACAGGCAACAGAGCATGCACAATGTCGGCACTAGTACAGTGTATATCCACCTTTCGCAGCAATACAGGCTGCTATTCTCCCATGGAGACGATCGTAGAGATGCTGGATGTAGTCCTGTGGAACGGCTTGCCATGCCATTTCCACCTGGCGCCTCAGTTGGACCAGCGTTCGTGCTGGACGTGCAGACCGTGTGAGACGACGCTTCATCCAGTCTCAAACATGCTCAATGGGGGACAGATCCAGAGATCTTGCTGGCCAGGGTAGTTGACTTACACCTTCTAGAGCGCGTTGGGTGGCACGGGATACACGCGGACGTGCATTGTCCTGTTGGAACAGCAAGTTCCCTTGCTGGTCTAGGAATGGTAGAATGATGGGTTCGATGACGGTTTGGATGTACCGTGCACTATTCAGTGTCCCCTCGACGATCACCAGTGGTGTACGGCCAGTGTAGGAGATCGCTCCACACACCATGATGCCGGGTGTTGGCCCTGTGTGCCTCGGTCGTATGCAGTCCTGATTGTGGCGCTCACCTGCACGGCGCCAAACACGCATATGACCATCATTGGCACCAAGGCAGAAGCGACTCTCATCGCTGAAGACGACACGTCTCCATTCGTCCCTCCATTCACGCCTGTCGCGACACCACTGGAGGCGGGCTGCACGATGTTGGGGCGTGAGCAGAAGATGGCCTAACAGTGTGCTGGACCGTAGCCCAGCTTCATGGAGACGGTGGCGAATGGTCCTCGCCGATACCCCAGGAGCAACAATGTCCCTAATTTGCTGGGAAGTGGCGGTGCGGTCCCCTACGGCACAGCGTAGGATCCTACGGTCTTGGCGTGCATCCGTGCATCGCTGCGGTCCAGTCCCAGGTCGACGGGCACGTGCACCTTCCGCCGACCACTGGCGACAACATCGATGTACTGTGGAGACCTTACGCCCCACGTGTTGAGCAATTCGGCGGTACGTCCACCCGGCCTCCCGCATGCCCACTATATGCCCTCGCTCAAAGTCCGTCAACTGCACATACAGTTCACATCCACGCTGTCGCGGCATGCTACCAGTGTTAAAGACTGCGATGGAGCTCCGTATGCCACGGCAAACTGGCTGACACTGATGGCGGCGGTGCACAAATGCTGCGCAGCTAGCGCCATTCGACGGCCAACACCGCGGTTCCTGGTGTGTCCGCTGTGCCGTGCGTGTGATCATTGCTTGTACAGCCCTCTCGCAGTGTCCGGAGCAAGTATGGTGGGTCTGACACACCGGTGTCAATGTGTTCTTTTTTCCATTTCCAGGAGTGTATATAATTAATGCTGCTCCTGCTCTGTGGTTGACAAGTTTTTGTATATATTTTTGTCCAGTCAGTAAATTAATTATTCTCACAAGGAGAACAATTCATTGCTAGTATTAGCATGTTAGTCTGCCATCATCATAAGTAAAAATTAATCTGCAGAACAGGTCCAGTCTGTCAAAACAACCAATATTTTGGGGAGGAGGGGGAGGACAATACATAACTTAAGCCATTCTTCATTTGAGAGAAATTGATAATGTTTTTGGAGTTTGGAATAGCAGTGCTTATTTTCCTCTGGGACAACATTAAATAGTAAAAGAATTTAATTGTCATTTAGCCATTGCAGCAATATACAGTCAAATTACAAATGTTTAAAAAGTATACAGCATGTATACAAAAATTACTTTACACAAATTAAAAAACAATGTTACAACAGATTTTCCATAAAATAAAATATTCAAGCTAAAACGATTTGTGTAGTACATCTTAAATTGAAATCATTAAGGAAATTATGGTACACTCACTGAGCAGTTATCGCTGTGATATTTACACTCATACATTCAAGTGAGTAGGGAGGATTTACCGATAACCAACTGTACTACTTGTGCTTGAATAAATCAAATAAAGCTTCTACCCATTCTAGAGGCAGTTTGTTAAACAGCTTCATACTCACTACATTGCTGTTCTATGATTTAGATAATCTGCAGTAAGGTATGTGAAGATGCCTACTATTTCTAGTTCTGGCACTACTGACGATTGGGATACCACTCATCTGCTTTCACAAATGGCCCTATAGATGACATTTTAAATTTTTACAACGCTGTAATACCCATTGCCAACGATCAGTGTATCAAATGACAAGTATTTTAATTAAAAGATGGGGATCAGTATGTGGATGGGTGAATATAAATGGATCAGTTTGTACAGTAAAAAGTAATAACAGGTTCTTAAGATATGTCATTACATGAAGCTGATGGGTGGTGTCCAATTCTTCGGTTAAACCCCAGTTCCATGAGAGTGTAAATCCTGCCTAAGCTGGTATTCTGTTAAGTTAGTCTTTGTATACAGTAGAACAGTGTAAATGTGCAAGTTTATAGCAGTTAATATTTTCAAGCTGATAAACAATGGCTTACAGTGGGCAAGTTTGTTAGAGTTTGTAATACTTCTAATGTGTGGTTCCCATGTAAATTTATAATACCTAGTAACTTAACACTACCTAGTCTTCTACTGGCAAATCTCTTAAACTAAGTAGTATGTAGAAGGTTCAGTGAAGCCCGCATCTCGTGGTCGTGCGGTAGCGTTCTCGCTTCCCACGCCCGGGTTCGATTCCCGGCGGGGTCAGGGATTTTCTCTGCCTCGTGATGGCTGGGTGTTGTGTGCTGTCCTTAGGTTAGTTAGGTTTAAGTAGTTCTAAGTTCTAGGGGACTGATGACCATAGATGTTAAGTCCCATAGTGCTCAGAGCCATTTGAACCATTTTTGTACGGTAATGTTTTTTTAAATATAAAACTGTAGATGACTGCCAAATGAGGTATCTGTCAACCGAAACTAGAATTTGACATAGATACAAGTCTCAGAGTACCTGCTTCGATTCATTGTCAGTCTTCCCAATTACGGTACCTCATTTTCAATCCAATTATGCAAGGTGACTTACACGGTGAAAATAGTGCTATCAGAGTTATGGAATTAGAAATTCGCATTTTCAAAACACGAGTGACGGAAATTACGAAAAAGTATTTTCACCTATGGAGCTATAGTTTACGAAATTTGAACAATTTAATTCTCCAGTGAGAAGGATTAGCGTTTGTTTACAGATTTATGTATAAAACTCTATGAGTAGTCTACCAGGAAACTGTTTAATGTTTTCATATGCATGGCGCAGAGCCTAACAAGCCGCTCGGTATTTCAGACCCCTAGTCGTGACGTCACGAGTCGCGCTGTGAGGCCTTGTTCCTAGGTGACGTTGCCTTACATCGTCTTTGTCAGAAGTAAGGTTAGTTTCTATGTTTGTAAATGAATCTGGGGGCATCGTTTGTGCAAAGTGTGAAACCTCCCCCCACTCAAGTGCTTTCATTACCAGAAGTATTAGCAGTTGTATAATGTGAATTATATTGCTAGTAATTAGTAGCAATATAAAATTTTAATAATCCTCGTGATTTTGTCAGACGCGACTACTGGATGCTCTATGTACCCATCCACATTTAGATGAGATAGTCATGAAGATTCAAAATGACTCTTGAAGAATTCGCACCGTTATGGAACCATAGTTGATAATAAAGTGTGCAAAATGAGTATTGGTACAGTGTGTAACTGAAGTTATTATGTGATTAGAAAGGAAAGTTATTATCTGATTAGAAAGGAATGATAAATAGATGTGAACCATACTGAGACTGAATAACGAAAATTCCATTCACATTCCATTCCCCCACATTTTCTGCCACGTATTTAATGATAACGACTTGCTAGAGTGTGATACGGTACTGATCCGTTTATCCTTGAATGTTGATTGTGATGACGGACTGACCTGTAGCGTAGCCCAATCTCTAGGTTAGGACAGATGGTTGCGTGTTTTAAGATTGATGATGTGCACGTCAAAACATTGGAAAGCACTGATCTTACAGATACAAGTTGAAATTGGGAATATTATTAATGCAATATTTTAAAATACAGACAAAGGTATAGCTGTGTATTGTACTGTTGGAAATAATATCAGTCTTGTGAATACAGCAGTTTAATGTTTCGTAAAAGTTACCTAGTAGACACCAGATTGAATTTTTTGTAGTTTATGTTCAATATATGTGTGTAATATGCATCAAAATACTCATCAGAGACTTAGCCATTATCTGGTTTTAAAATCACCATGCAATTTTAACTTCTTTTTCCTTTATAGTGTTTCGATTCCCTCTGGAAGGGGTTGGGCTGGCAGCAGCTTAGTATTTTTATTTATTTATTTATTTATCTCTGGTTCCGGTGATTCATGTTGTGACACTATCACAGGATATGGAACGTGTCAATTTTACACGCTTTTGGCCAGAATTAATGGTAATACATAAAACAAAACAAAAACAGTAACTTAGGTCCCACTAAAAAAGTACATTTTAGAGATAGATAAAGATTACAAAATAATAAGTGTTACAGAGAAATAAACAGTGCAAAATATATGTTTACAATAAAAATATTCCGTTTTACAAATACAAATTTGGGCATACATTTGCAATTTACAATACAACAATGTTAAACACTGTAGTTCAGGAACTCTTCTAATGTATAAAATGATCCTTGCAATAGGAACTACCTTCAGGTTTTTTTAAATAGGAGATCATCATCTACCAAACATTTAATTCCTGAAGGGAGGGCATTAAAAATCTTACAGCCACTGAAATGGACTCCTTTCTGCACCATACTTCGATTTGGCTGTTCATAGTGGATATCATGTTTCCTTCTAGTATTGTGACTGTGATATGCACTATTCAGCTTAAAGATGGATTTTTCTTACCTTATGAAGCACATCAACGAGAATATATATTGCGCAGGGGATGTAAGTATTTCAAGCTTCTTAAAGAGATTCCTGCATGTTGCCCTAGGATGGACTCCACAGATCATGCTTATGGCTCTTTTTTGTACACATAGTACTTTTTTAGCCAGTGGCTGATTCCCCAAAATTTAATTCCATATGCTGTAATTGCATGAAAGTAACCATAATACGCTGACATCATGGTTTCCATATTTCTATAGGAAGAAACAATGCGCAATGCGTATGTTGCTGAACTTAGTCTTTTGCACAGATCCACGATGTGGTTTGACCAATTCAGTTTGCTATCAATATGCAAGCCTACGTATTTTGAGGAATCTACCCTGGTTATTGTCTGCTCACCTATCTTTACAAATATTTCCTCATCTTTGGATGTTTTGTGGAACTGAATGTAGTTTGTTTTACAGTAATTTAAAATAAGACCATTAATGTTGAACCAGTTCACCGTTTCATTTAAAGCCTTATTTGCCGTTACCTCAAGTTTATCTACTGAATTATCAATAAGTAGTGTAGTGTCGTCCGCGAAAATGGTGAACCTACAATATTCCGTAGAGAGAGGAAGATCATTTGGGACACCATCTTGACTATCTACTACAACTTTTTGTTTCCTGTTTGACAGATATGAGTTGAGCCATTTCCCTGCTGCACCACTTATGCCGAGATGTGCAGCTTTTTGTAAAAGAATTTGGTGATTTACACAGTCAAATGCTTTTGTTAGGTCACAAAATATGCCAATCACGGTGTTTTTTGTTGATAGATTCCAAGAGTTTGCCAGTAAATGAAAATATTGCATCTACCACTGACAAACCTTTCGGAAATCCAAACTGACTTTTGCTGAAGCTATTGTGTTCACTGAGATGCTTAACTATCCTGGCATGCATTAGTTTCTCGAAAACCTTTGAAAAGCTTGTCAGTAGTGATATTGGCCTATAGTTAGCAGTATCCGTCTTATCCCCCTTCTTATACAGTGGTTATACAACTGCATACTTAAGCCTCTTAGGAACTATGCCTTGTTTAAGTGATGGGTCAAAAATGTGGCAGAGGACTTTACTTACATGACTAGAGCAATATGCCGCTCTTCAGCCTACAGCATTTTTAAAACATAATAATAAGTAATAAAAGCAGGCAATAAAAATGGTGGCTTTTAAATTGTAAAATGGCGGAAAGTTGTGGAAGTTAAAATATAAAACAAAGAGTTGGTGATGCTAATTAAGAACACGGGAAGCAGACAAGTACAATAGTAGACAGACAATTAAGAAACACGGTGACAGTCTGGTTTCTGTACGCAAGAGATAAGAAAATCACACTCAGTGACAGTATAGTTTCTACTCACAACACTTCGGAAAAGATGCACAACACTTAACACTCACTTAAAGCACTGCGCTAAAAAGTTGGCTTGGAAATGACACACCACAGTCTAGGTCATCACCTTGGGAAAGGAGATGAAGGGTGTAGAGGTGCAGTTTAGGTGGAGCACAATGATGAAGGCACGGCTGTGGGTGTGGGTTCAAAAGGAGAGGAACATCCAGGGAATGGAGGGATCAAGTCTGTGGGAGGTGTACAGGATGCAGATATGTTCGAGGAAGAAGAGCAGATGGAAAGGAATCAGGTCGTATAGGATCCGCAGGGTGTGTGGGAGGTGTATACGCAAGGCTACCACAACTTTTATTCAGCCTTCACATTACTCGGCTGCCCCAATTCTCAAATGAGTATAAAATTTTTGTCATAGAAAATCAGCTTCTTCGTTCATGTTTTCGACCATAAGCACATAATACACCCATATTGTGAGACACAATAACAAACAGAGTACAGATAGAGGATAACAGATCGCATTCGGCATCTAATGTTAATTGGTGATTTTAGTTGCTACTTGCGACTTCTACTTGCAACTTGTCACTGAAATCGCAACTAGACAAGAGGTTGAGAGAAATCTCAACGCCACCGCCCTAGTGCGGCTCTGCCCCACACCAGTTCCTGCCCTCGCCGCCGTCGTCGTTGCCCTCATCATTCAACTGCTGCCCAGAGTAAGTCACTGGACCACCAGCACTGCCTGCAGAGGGCTGCTGCCCCACCCTGGTGGAGTTGCTGCTGCCCCCCACGTCGTCGAGGGCTATCTCGTCACTATTGCTACTGCCACTATTGCCAAGTTCTTCGCCGATGGCACCATTTCTCGTTGCTTCTGCTGTGACCACTGCTGTCGCCGTTACCACTGTCACCATGTTCATCCCCCACTTGCTCACCACCACCATGACCCACCCTACCACCTCTATCATTTTCACCTCCTCTTCCACTGCTCCGACCACCATCACATGGAGTTCTTCAGCAGACCCCATCACCATTACTCCTTCCCTCCCTGTTCATCCTACTCCTGTGCTGTTTACACCCATCACTTCCCCAACTCTCCCTCACCTGTAGCTGCCACCCCATCGTCATCTCTGGACTTCCCACCACTCTCTGCGCCACCTACATCAGGCTCCCAGCCAGCACAAATCTCAGTATGCCATGCCACAATCTCTGCCACAGCCATGTCTCCATCCCGTCCATCACCTGACACTTAGGGAGGAACTTTCCACCGACACCTAACCCTCGAACCCACCCCACAGCGTCCTTCTCAAACTGTCCTATCCAAGAAACCTACCAAATGCCCTAATGTTGACCCTGCCCCCACCCTATATACAAAGAAAACCACTGATCCCCGTGACCCACCCATCCCCATGGACACAACCCCTTCCCTCACTCCTACACCTCCTTTACCCCACTCCTTCATCCTCTCAAATCCTGACCCTCAACTCCCTGACTCCTGCAGCCTCACCCTTGTCATCTGTTAATACCTCCCCAATGCCCCTAGCTCCCTTCCCATTCCTCGCAAGGACTCCACCCCCATGCATCCTTCCACATTGATCTCCTCTCAAAAATACTATGCGTCCACTTTGGCCCACGAGCCACCCTTACCCCCTACCACACCCTCCCCTTACCACAGCCTCCCCGATATCTGCCGACCTTCACCTCTGTGATCATGAAGCTTAGCCCTCTGGTCATGGAGGATGAGGTGTTGGTGGAACTCAATTCCCACACTGACTTTGAAATATGCTTGGCCTGTCGTACCTTTAATGATGCAGAGGCGACATGCCTTATAATAACCTTCACTGAATCCTTCTTTTCCATTGACCGTCTCCTTACAGAGGGAGCCCTCATCTTTAATAGATGCTTAAAGTTGACCCCTCCCGTTTCCCCCTTTAATCCTACCACTGCCAATGATGTCTTAAATATAATGTGCATATCATTGCCAATTGTAAGAGCCCCCAACCTGTCCCCATTGCAAAGATTCACACTTCCTCAAGAACTGCCCCCACCTTGCCGCTTCCCCCTCCTGTAATACAAGTGCCTGTAACAAATCACGTTCTACCTACTCATATAAATGTAAAGCAGAGCCTCCTCCCATCACCCCAGAGCTCACCATCCCCATCCATCCACTAGATGATCACATCCATCCCAACAACTCCCTCTGCCGTCCTCCTACTGCAGAGGACATCATCCACTTTATCATCATAGTCCTACAAAAAATCCACCCTTTCCAATGCCCCCACACAATTTCCCAAACTGCCCTCGCTGCCTGTTCTATCTTTCACCTCACAACCTATGCCACCCACTCCCACAAACACGCCCACTTCTCCTTCACCTCCCTCACCACCCTCTTCTAAAACTCCCCCACAGTGGCACAACAACATTACAGTATAATTTACCAGAATACTCCTGCACGCCCTAAATCAACACCGTGTGGATGCCATCACACTCAATGAAACCTTCCTCCAACCTCGTCTTTCCATCTCCACAGACTAATATGTAGTAGGGTTGCCACCTTAAACACCTCCCTCTTTGGCTCAACCTCGTCTCAACAATCTCTCTGAGAATCTCACCCTCAGCCTCTTCTCCCCACCCTTACCATCACATGTGACACCATCTACATCTGCCCTTGCACCCCCTTCCCGTACGATTTCCTGGCCCACATCTAACGCAGCTTCTTCACATATGAGATTGCTGCAGACGTCAGTATCCACAGCTGTCCTCCTGCTATCCTCCAGTGCTGGCATTGGTTTATCACCAGCCTCCAGGGAGACCAGGTTTCCCCCACACAACACACCTGACCTGAATCCAATACCACTCCTCACATGATTTTGGCGTCTCCCAACCTCCTTGGGCAATCACCACCGAAAGCCTTGACATCATTGGTAGCGACCACATCCCCATCCTTCTCAGCATCTTTGATGGTCGCTATCCCCACTCCTTTCCTCATCCTGATGTTCCTCCTAAACTTGTCCACGATTACTCCCGCGCCAACCGGAATGCCTGAGACTCGATATACACCCAGGCCAAATGCCACAACCCTACCCTCCAATATCCGAACATCTCCCAAACTGCTACCTTCCTCCACCAGACCTAGACGAATGCTGTAGCTGCCCATATCGATACAAAAGCCGTACACCATCACCACCCAGCCCTCGCCCGCATACCGTCCTTCTCATTCGTGAATCCTGTCAACTATACCAATCCGTGCTCCACACCCGTGACTGAGACACACTCACTCACCACCAGCACCACAATGACACATCCGGAACGAGCTTAGTCCAAAGGAATGCAGAGCCTGGAGACAGACATGCACTCAATGCTAGTCTCCCAATAATCTCTTCAAGGCACTGGTCTGCTTTCCACTGCCTTACTGGAAACTATCCTACCCCACAATACCCTCTCCTCCATGAAGACCGTCGCTTTACTGGTAACCTCAGTAAGGCCAACAACTTTGCCCCCCACCTATCCAAAGACTTCCAGATGATCCCCAATTTGCTTATTCCCTCCTCCCCAACGTCATCAAATGTATGGATACTCCTCCCCTTGCTCCTGGCTTCCAGTACTTAGGCCACAGACCGCCATTGGAGCTCAACACTCCCCTCAGTGCACAGGACATCATCCTCACACTCTGCACTAAACGCAACACTGTTCCCAGCCATGACCACATTACCCACTGTCACCTCAAACACTGCCCTCCCTCCTTTCTTGCAGTCTTTGTGTGGCTTTTGACCTTCCTTCTCTGTCAACAACCATCTCCTACACCTCACCCATCTCCTCTCGCTCCAGCTTAACTCCTGCCGCTCTACTATTTTTGTCTCTCTAGACATGGAAAAGGCCTACAACCACGTATGGCATCCCTCGCTCCTACTGTTTAATGATCCAAATGCCTTCTCGAGAATCACCTTGATCTTTTTGCCACATGGTGCAACCAGTGGCTCCTGAAAAGCAATCTTTCCAAAGACAAGGCAATCATTGTAGCTCGTACCACCCACTCCTTCCATCTCCTTGATTTTTCCCTTACTATCTGCTCCCGTCCTGTTCACCTCTTCCCCCACACTCACCTACCTCGGACTCACCATTTACCTTCAACTTACCTGGACCATTCATCTCTGTTCTATCCAGTCCAAAGTCCACAACTGCCTCTGTCTTCGAAACTCGTCTCCGACCATCCTCCACAACTACAAACCCTTGATCCTTTCCATCATCTGCTTCACTAGTCACGCCTGGATTTCCGCCATCCACCCCCCCCCCCTCCCCGAAATTCCTTGAGAGCCACACAGTCCACCTCACCTTCCACATAGACCTCCAAACCCACACACAGATCCCCTATGACCTGATTCTTTTCCTTCATCTGCTCCTTTTCCTCAAACATATCCGTGTCCTCTACACCTCCCCCATTCCCTGGTTGCACCTCTCCTCCCCAACCCTCACCCATTGCCGTGCCTTCACCATTCTGCCCCACCTCCACACCATTCATCTCCTTTCACAAGGTGGCTTTCGACAGCTCCCTCTACCTCCATTTATCCCTCTTATCAACTATGATCCTCACCTCCCCGTCCCTACTTTTGTTCTTTCACCAGGCTCCCTCTTGCCCCCTCCTCCCATCCTGTTTTTCCCACTTCCCCACCTACCCTCTCTTTGACACCCTTCCCTCCATTGAATACTTTTGCATTCCCCTTCTCTGCCTTTACCCACTCAGTCTCGCGTCTGCCCTGGCCTCTGTTATGACTCCTCTCTCTCCGTTGGTTCTTTCCCTCCCTTTGGTTTCTCCTCTCCTCCACTCTTTTTTCCCCTTATATATCTGGGTCCCTTCCCCACCACACACACATTTGTTTTAGGCTGTGGTGTGTCATGCCAACTTTTTACAGAAACCATAGTGTCGCTGTGTGCGATTTTTTTATCTCTTGCGAACAGAAACCAGACTGTCGCCGTGTTTCTTAATTGTCTGTCTACTATTGTACCTGTCTGCTTAGGTGTGTTATACTTAGCATCGCCAACTCTTGTTTCATATTTTAACTACCACAATTTTCCGCCATTTTACACTTTAGAAGTCACCATTCTTATCACCTGCTTTTATTACTTATTATCTTATTATTGTCTTTTAAAAATTCTGTAGGCTGAACAGCGGAATACTAAACTACTGCCACCCTGCCTACTTCATGTGGAATTGAAACACAATAAAGGAAAAAAAAGACAGAGAGAGAGAGAGAGAGAGAGAGAGAGAGAGAGAGAGAGAGAGAGAGTGAGTTTGAGACGAAGAAGTACGAAAGTCAGCCGACAGATACCACACAGCGCTGAATGTTAATGAGATGCCCACTAAACCTGCAGGGCAGAACAGGTGATTAGGATTGTGGAAAGGGCCAAATAAGGTGTCGGTAGGGTTCACTCAAAATTGTAATTTATTGTAATTTAATAGCACCATTAAACCAAAATAGCACATAGCCGAATCTTTAGAACTATGAGTTTCAAAAGGGCAATTATTTTATGGCTGAGGGCCTCCAAACAAGAAATCTTAAAAGTCAATAAATTGAAAACGCAGTTAAAATAGCAAATTAAATAATTAAAATATATATGGTATCACAGTTAAGCTGGAAAGCCTCAAGGCAAAAGCAGATAGAACAAACATATGCAAGGTGCAATACAAGTGGGTAAGAGCCACAATTAAATTTGAAATTTTTAAAATATATTACCATAATCCTTTAAGGACAACATCGGTAGCTCCATGAGGCTATTTGCAGATGACACGGTTGTCTACAAGAAAGTAGCAACATCAGAAGACTCGTACGTACTCCAGGAGGACCTGCAGAGGATTAATGCATGGTGCGACAGCTGGCAGCTTTCCCTAAACGTAGATAAATGTAATATAATGCGCATACATAGGGGCAGAAATCCATTCCAGTACGATTATGCCATAGGTGGTAAATCATTGGAAGCGGTAACGACCGTAAAATACTTAGGAGTTACTATCCGGAGCGATCTGAAGTGGAATGATCACATAAAACAAATAGTGGGAAAACAGGCCCCAGGTTGTGATTCATAGGAAGAATTCTAAGAAAATGTGACTCATCGACGAAAGAAGTAGCTTACAAAACGCTTGTTCGTCCGATTCTTGAGTATTGCTCATCAGTATGGGACCCTTACCAGGTTGGATTAATAGAAGAGATAGACATGATCCAGCGAAAAGCAGCGCGATTCGTCATGGGGACATTTAGTCAGCGCGAGAGCGTTACGGAGATGCTGAACAAGCTCCAGTGGCGGACACTTCAAGAAAGGCGTTACGCAATACAGAGAGGTTTATTATCGAAATTACGAGAGAGCACATTCCGGGAAGAGATGGGCAACATATTACTACCGCCCACATATATCTCGCGTAATGATCACAACGAAAAGATCCGAGAAATTAGAGCAAATACGGAGACTTACAAGCAGTCGTTCTTTCCACGCACAATTCGTGAATGGAACAGGGAAGGGGGGATCAGATAGTGGTACAATAAGTACCCTCCGCCACACACCGTAAGGTGGCTTGCGGAGTATAGATGTAGATGTAGATGTAGATGTAAGGCAGGAAAGGCCGCAATGTTTTTGCTTAAAGAGTAATCTCAAGGATAAGGTTTTAAACGGCTTAAAGCCCACAATTGGTTTTTAAAATTCAAAAATACATTAAGTCCAGTAAAAACAAGAATTTTTAAATCATTGGCTAAGAAAGACTGTAAATGGACAATTAAACACTGGTGAGAAGGACAATAAAGAAAACGACACTGAGAAGCCTCCATGGAGGTCTGTCTGCCCTTGTTCACTTAGGTGAGACAGGTGGTGAGCCCAACTACACTTGATCCGTCGGAACCCAACCAGGGGACAGCCACCGACCGACCGACACAACGAATTCCTTGCCACCAATCAGTACATGAGAACTCAAACACAAAAGGTTATGAACGTGATTATCCACAATGAAATACGTATTAGCTATCAAAACTACACACCATGTTGGACAGCAACAACAGATGAGGAAAGGACTCTGCCTGAAATTATGTTAGTGGCCAGGACAGGTAACCGGAACACTAAGGGCCACAAGGCAGAAAATTTTGCTGGTACACTTGAATTTGAAATACGGTAATGTAGTTAACTTCACCCAAAAGGAACACTGTGTGAATTTACATCATTGGATAGGGCAAGTAACCAGAACACTCACGGCCACAAGGGAGAAAATTCCGCTGGTGCACTCGTATTGTAGTCAACCAATATAGTTAATTGGACCACATGGTGACTAAATTTCACCAGTAGAAACACTCGGTGTTGCTCACAGGGAAGCCTCCCAACAGCGAACAACCGAAATGAACTACACAACATGAATGGATGTGGCTTGGATAGTTGAAACGCCTACTCAACTTTAACATCCTCGGTCAGTGAACCACGGAGCTTGTAGTGATGGGACAGCTCCACACATGCTTCAACACTGCTCAGGGATGCGCAGCAGATCCAACCGATTGCACCACTCGGAGATAACTTCCCTAGTCCTCAGCAACCGACCGACTCCTCTCAGAATGCCGACAACATCTAAAATAGTCGTCAGTGGAAATAACGCCAACTACACACACAACCTGACAAACATTTGCACGAAGACCTGAACAATACCCAACAGTAAGTAAGCACACACGATGACAAATCGGGAGTCGATGCACACACACACAGCTGACTCACAAACAATCGGCGAGCCAAAACGCGTCGTCTGTTAGGATGACTGACCGACGATCCACCGAGACCGTGGCCCGGCTCAAGTGATGCGTGGCAGCAGTGGTCGGGCGAGCCGTGTCGACGCCGACCTCACCTCTGCTCCAACCCTACTGCACCAGTGCCACATCGCAACTCTCAACTGGCAGGTCTGGACTGTGCTCCAGACGCGGTCCAACTGACTGCTGGCCTGAACTCGCGACCTGAACTCACGACAGACAACGCCCGGGAAGTAATAGCAGTCGAGCAAAGATACTACAAGACGGGATATATTGAAATGTGCTGCTAGTGCCAGTCACGGTCAGCAAAGCAGCAACTTAGTGACAGTAGTAATTTAAATTAATGTAGTGAGGTGGAAGTACATTATCTCGCTACTTGCGACTTATGCTTGCTACTTGTCTCTGGAATCGCAACTAGAGAAGAGGTTCACAGGACATGGTTACTGTGAAGGAATGCTTTGCTTGGTGATAGACACGCACACAACTCAACGCCTCACTCCCAATAAACTCTTCCAAGTTATTGGTCTGCTTTCCAAAGCCTTTTCTGGAAACCATCCTACCCTGCAAAACCCTCTCCTGCTCGATGACCGGCCCTTCCCAGACAACTTCAGTAAGGCCAACCACTTCACCTCCCACCTATCCAAAGTCTTTTCCATTCCAGATGTTCCACAATTTGATTATTCCCTCTTCCCCGACGTTGTCAAATGTCTGGATACCACCGCTCCTCCCCTTGCTCCTAACTTCCAGTACTTGGGCCACACACCACCATGAGAACTGAAGACTCCCATCAGTACACAGGACATCAGCCTCACACTCTGCACTAAACGCAACACTGCTCCCACCCGCGACCAAATTACCTACTGCCATCTCAAACACTGCCTTCCCTCCTCTCTTGCAGCCCTTACCTCCCCAACACACAATGTGGCTTTCGACCTTCCTTCTCTGCCAACAATCAACTCCTATACCTCACCCATCTCCTCTCCCTCCAACTTAACTCCAGCCGCTCCACCATTTTTGTCTCCCTTGACGTGGAAAAGGCGTACGACCGCATATGGCATCCCAGTCTCCTGTTGAAACTCCAGATTTACGCCCTTCCTATCACCTATGTCCGTCTGATGGCCTCCTTCCTCTCCACCACCCCTCCTATGTCACCGTTCATTACACCGATTCCTGCATCTTCTAGCCCTCTGTGGGTTTGGCCCGGACTCTGTCCTCTACCCTTTCCTCTACCTCCTGTACACAGCAGATATGCCCAAACCCCTCCCTCCAGTCTACTTCCTGCAGTATGCTGATAACAACGCCTCCCTAGCCTTCGCCCCTACCCATCGACGGAACCAATGCCTTCTCCAGAATCACCTTGACCTGTTTGCCACACGGTGTTACCAGTGGCTCCTCAAAATCAATCCTTCCACGACCCAGGCAATCGTCGTAAGTCGTACCACGCCCTCCTTCCGGCTCCTTGATTTTTCCCTTAGCATCTGTGCCCATTCTGTCTGCCTCTCCCCCATCCTCACCTACCTTAGACTTAACATTGGTCGTCACCTTACCTGGACCCCTCATCTCCGCCCTATCAAATCCAAAGCCCACAACCACCTCCATCTCCGAAAACTCCTCTCTGGCCGGACATAAGGGTTGAGCCTCTCTACCATCCTCCACACCTATATATCCTTGATCCATCCCATCCTCTGCTATGCCAGTCCCGACTGGATCTCTGCCGCCCCCAAATTCTATAAATCCCTCCAGATACTCTAGCACTTTGCACTTCGCCCTCCCTTCTGTATACGCCTCCCATCCCCCATGTGGAAATTCTATGACCTGATTCCTATCCCCCATCTGCTCCTTTTCCATGAATATATCAGAGTCCTGTACACCATCTGCAGACTTGATGCCCCCATCCACTGGTTGCTCCTCTCCTCTCCACCCCTGCCCTCTGCTGTGCCTTCACCATTGTGCCCCCCCCTCCCCCCTCTTCCTCTACACACTTCATCTCCTTTCCCAAGGAGCCTTCTGTCAACTCTTCCTCTCTGAAGATGCCCTTTCTCCCTCCATGTATTCCTCCTATCAACTTTGATCCCCTTCCTACCTCTGTCTTTTTCCTAGGCGCTCTCTGGCCCCACCCTCTTCATGTTTTCCTTCTTCCTGCATACTCTATCTTTGACTCCCTTCTCTCTCCTGAGTACTTTTGCATCCCCCTTCTCTGCCTTTACACACTCCCTCTCATGTCCACCCTGCCCTCCCTTATGAGTCCTCACCCTACATCGGCTCCCCCCCCCCCCTTTTAGTGTATTCCTCACCTCCTCCCTTTTTTTCCCCTCATCTGTTCATTTCGCCCCCTCACCCCCCTCCCCTTCACCATTCTGCCCTAGGCTGTGGTGTGTCATCTCCGTGCCAGCTTTTTAGTGCAGTGTTTTAAGTGAGTGTTAAAGTGTTCTGTGTCTTTTCTGAAGTGTAGTGAACAGAAACCATACTGTTGCTAGGTGTGAGTTTTTATCTGTTGTGAACAGAGACCATACTGTTGCCGTATTTCTTAATTGTCTGTCTACTATTGCACCTGTCTGTTTACTGAATGTTTTACTTTGCATTGCCAACTCTTGTTTTATATTTTAAATTCCACAATTTCCCGCCAATTTACAATTTAAGAGTCACCATTTTTAATGACTTCTTTTATTGTTTATTACCTTCCTACTATGTTTTTAAAACTTCTGTAGCCTGAAGAGTGGTGCACTAAGCTACTAAGAGCCCTTCAAAGATGAACAAGAAGAAGAAGCAGAAGAAGAAGAAGTAGAAGAAGAAGAACATGAAGAAAAGAAGAGGTTCACAGGAAGAAGTAAAAAATTCAGCAAGATGGCACATAGCTTGAATGTTAAAGGCTACTTGCAACTCCTAGTTGCGACTCAAATTGCAGCCAGATTGTATAAAGTTGTTATTGTGACATGTCTAACTTCTCAATCACTGTGATTTATAATAGATATACAATTTCTTGCCCACCCCCAATAAATATTTAATTGGTGGCTGAATCTAACTGTTCATGTATATCACTAACAAATACTTACAAATTTTTTGTACTCTCTGTGGATTCATTTTTAAGTCCTCTTACTACATCTCTGAATAGTGGCAGCGAGGATTTCCCTCAGTCGAATGACCATACGATCTCCTTGGCTTTGTGTCATGCCTGAATACAATAAATTCCAACTATAGCTGCAATGATATCTGCAACTCCAGTTTGCGCCCTAATCCTATGTGTATTTTCCTGTATACCCACAGAAACTTCCAACACACATTTTCAGCATTGCTGTCGGAAGATACCTCAGCTTTTGAATAGTTTTCATTCTGAAATGAAGTCCACGGGAAACCTCGTTACTAAAACTCAAAGCTGGTAAACCTCATATTTCCAAACTTCCCCTTTTGGACAGTTAGGAAGTTCAATGTTACAAACCCTACTGAGTTTACAGAAAAGCATCCTAGGCAATTTTTACTCTTCTGTTTATTTACTTCCCTGACCACCCAAATATTGTCTTCAATGTCCATAATTATAAAAACTCATTATAACTTCTATGATATTTATCAATTTGTTGCTTGTGAATTTCTTTAGTCTTGTTGTATATTGAATCTTATGCCTAGTTTCAGACTTAATTTTTCATATTATTTCATATCTCCATGAATTGGCCAAATCTCCTTGTGGAGAATGATAAAGTCCATTTTATTAGTAACTGAGGTAGAGTCTGTGCAGGATAAAGTGTCCAATGTGCAGTGACCAGTTTTTCACCTTCTGGCTGGCGGGCGATGATACCATCAAGACGTACGTGCTGCAGTATTTCCTAAGACGATTTTACAGAAACTATTTCGTAAAAAAAATTGATTTCTGCATTACTTAGTCAGACTCATGATGATGTGCACACCATTTCTTTAATGGTCATAGTTATTGTGATATTTACACGGAAGTAATACATGGCGCAAAATTCCAAAAAGTTTGCAATGACAAACAGGGGTTGACATAATTTTGTGTTTGGGACATATTACATAATACGTTACTGCATATGAAATTTATCAAAGATACTGAATTTTTCATTAGACTTGGGTGAAGGTCTATCCGGCACCAATCTCGAGAAAATTTAGCACTCTCATTTGTGATCATATTGCACCAGCGATAATGCCAGAGTGAAATATCCAAAACATTCTTCATATTTCATAAACAGGAGGAACACAGGGCTGGACAGCGATGCTAGAGGGTGGCAACAGCTGCTGCACAATTGTAATACGCAGCGTCGAAGACAGAGGGCAGGGAGAGCAACAGAGCAGACTGCATGCAGACTTCTGAGAGTAAGAAAGTTATAAGAGTGCATTTTATTTTGTTTCTTCCCTTTCAAGTACACAAAATAAAAAAAATAAAAAGTTCACATTGAAGGCTAGTATCATCTGAATCAAAAGCATGACTATATTGGAAAAAATTTCTCTGATACTAGTATATGCAGACCCTTTGTAGGTTAAATCTGGGATTGTATGAATGTATGGTGTGCTTTCTGACGTGTCCGAAAGAGCAGAACACTTGCTTACCAAAAAATGTTTTTGTTGGAGTGAAGATACTGAAGTGAGGGATCAGTGATGCTGTTATTGCTTTTAATGATGGCAACACTGGTAGAGTGAGAGTGCTACAGCATATGGGAATTAATCCTGGAGCAAACCGCATCAAAGAACTTAAACAGAAGGTCGAGGTTCGCATTGATAAAGCAGAGTAAGCAGTACAGTTGGCCACTAAGAAGTCCAGCAAGGAGAAAAGAAGAAAACACTTGGAGAAAGATCAAGAGGATGATATACAGTATGGTGCAGGCTGCTACTGAGTGACTAAAAATAAAAAAATTAAGCATATATTAAGTGAGTTACAGTCTTTTGAAACTTCAGAAGCCGAGCCTGAAAACTTCCATTTCCTGTTGCGTTTTTCTCTAAATCTCAGAAACCACTTTGAGTAGAGTACTCAAATTTTCAGTGAGTAATATCATACATATCCTGAGTCTACTGAACTGAAAGGAGAACATAATGTTAAGTATAATTAAAATTATTTTTAATCTACTAAACAGTACACAAAATTTTAATTGTGTAATTAAAAAATTGTATTTCCAAAAACAGTGGCTGAAATGCAATGATTTTAGTTCAGTAGACTCAGAACATACATTGTAATGTAATGTACAACTTTCATGTCAATGTCTACAGTGCTTCCTGAAATACAGGGAAGCCGAGTCTCTAAATTTAGCGTTGTTGGGATAGTGTGTTCCAACTCCCATTAACGTTCTAAGTATCAAATAAAGGAACAGAGTAAAAAAAATTGCAGTATTAACTTCTGTTTTGTTTCAAAGTGTAGCCACTCACCCAGGCTTACTAAATGGCTATATCGATGTCAGCCATTATTTGTTCAACTATTGTAATACTTGCACAATTACAATTGGTCATACTCTCATAATAGCTACAGTTGCCACAGTGCCTGTTGCTTTGGACATGCATTCCCTTTAGGTTTCCAACATCTTTCATTTTCTGACCCGTCTATTTTTTGACATCCCCCTCCCACCTCTTCCACAAACAATGCACTTAGCATGCTTCTCTTATTAACTCATGCACAATGTTTTAGCAGTAATCTCTGTCTTGTATATTATCTTTCACCTTTAAACTCTTGGGTTTTAAAATCTCACCTGCTACTGTCCCCAACAATCAATCTTTTGTTCTCACCAAGTCTGGCACACCTGCCCTGACCCGGGGACCTGTGTGACTTTTCCAAATTCTACCCTTTCCCATAAACCTCACCAGTACTTTTCCCTCACCCTTCTTCCTTCACCTTCAACCCTTTTACATGAAGAAGGAGATACTGGCCCCAAAAGCTAGAAAATTGTAATACCTTTTATAAGTGTGTTCTCTGGCTGAATCCTGTTGAGTGGATTTTTTTTATCTGTCCAGTTAGCTTTTATGAATAAAGTTATATGACAACCATTCCATTTTATTGATGACAAATACTGAAAGAAAAAATTATTTTTCATTCTGCATTATAGTGCTTTTGAATCTTTTTATTTGTGTTTGTGTCATTCTCTTACTTGTTCAGCAATATGTTGACCGAACAGCATACAATATGCTTGTGCAAAAAGCTTATACAATTGTTCACATTTCATTTGACACGGCCTACTGGCTGTGCTACACCATGATGCTTTTTCATTACCTTTATTGTTACAGAAAAGGAATGAGTGTGAGCTACACATTCAGCATCAGTGGGAGAATAACGTTAGTCACCCAGTCAGTGGCACCTATAAATTTGCATTTAGCTCTCTTGATATAATTATATGCACTGTAACCACTGATCCAATGAAACAGATGCCACAAAGTTTCAATAGTTTTTTCATTCACATCTACTTTAAAGCTTGTGGATACTTCATTTCACGAGTTTCGAGAAAGTAACAGCATCGTTCAGTCATCCAGGAAATGTTAAATTCTTTATTCCAGTTATGGACCACAATATTTTACTTCAAATAATTAATTTATATTTTTTTGACCATCTACAAGACCCAGAAATGATAAGACAGGGGAATCTTGTTATACAAAGTGCACCAAACTTATAAAGTACTGCAATCAGCAATCAGATTGTGGATAAATAGCACATTCTCATATCAAAGTACAAACAAGTTCAGTCACATTGGGCCATTATATTTAGTTATGGTACAGCCAGTTGCAAGTGGTGTTTCTGAACACTGTAAGTGTCACATCTTGTGCCCATGTTGGCAATTTCTTAAATACCAATAATTGTAAACCCAAGTGTTTGTAAATGGCTTGGATTTTTGAAGTCTGGCAGCTGAGATGTCAGTCTGCCATTGTAGGTGTATCATATTGATGAATAGACTGTCACAGTTTATGGTTGTGTTGGTTTTCATTTGTGTGCATTGACCTATTTAGAATAACAACAACAATAATAATAATAGTAATAATAATAATAATAAACCCTGTGGAGACTCGGGAAAAGAATAGGCGTCCGGTATGTTCTGCCAGTCATAAAAGGCGACGAAAAGAACAAACCACTAATAGGGCTAACCCCCCTTTTAGTGTGATTAGTTGGTTCAGGACAGAACTAATGAAGCCTCAGACAAGCGCTGTCGTGGTCGGGGACGACGCTTGAACCCTATGCCCGTTCACAATGGTAACGACACTGCTAGCCACACGGAAAATGATTTAAATCCAAATAAAGGTGTTTTGCAGGACATGCTTCCTGCAACCACTCTAGAAGGAAACCAAAGACAGAGGATGAGATGACCAGATGAAGTTAACCGACACCTCACGTTCTATTATTACCAAATAACAAACTTAGGAACCAACACAACTAGATACAGATCACAAGTATACACAACATTTATTACCAGACACCCAGAATTAAAATTTTTAACAGAACAATGACTAGCTGATCAGATTCATGTAATAATCAAAAATAACAGGATACCCAAGTCAGAATTAGAAAACGTCAAACAACAAGTACAAAAAATACTGGAACAAAATAATGTGCAATCAGAAGAAGAATAAAATACAGTAATGGACTCAAACATCCCAGAACAAACAAACAAAGAACAACATGCATCAATTAAACAATCAGAGGAAAACGAAATCTTAAGACAGCCACCAGAAGAAGTACAAATAGAACATGAAGTGACACACATGTTAGATATAGAAGAAAAATTTCAGTTGACATATATAGAATACAAAGACACAAATACAGACATTAGACCATTCTTGCATAGACCACCAAATAACCCACAAGTCGAAACAACAATAACAACTATCAACACCATCATACACAACAAAATAAATGAAAATACAACTATGGAAGAGTTACAACTACTGGTTTATGTAGGAGCACTCACTACACTAAATATACACACTAGGCAGAGATCAGAACCAACCAACACACAGAAGAAACCCACAAAACCAGCATGGCAACACAGGCTACAGATCAGAATAGAAAAACTGAGAAAAGACATCAGACAGCTAACAAAATTTATAAGATTTGAAATATCAGACAAAAAATGAAAAAGGTTAGGTAAAATCTCACAACAAGAAGCGATAGAGCAATTAGATGAAAAGAAGCAGAAATTACAAGCATTGGCCAAACGACTTAGAAGATACAAAAAAAGTGAAAATAGAAGGAAACAAAAACAAACATTCAACACAAACCAAAAGAAATTTTACCAGACAATAGATAACACACACATTAAAATAGACAATCCACCAAACATAACAGACATGGAACTCTTCTGGAGCAACATATGGTCAAACCCGGTACAACATAACAGACACGCACGGTGGATACATGCAGAAACAGACTCATACAAGATGATACCACAAATGATGAAGTGATAATTTTGCAACATGAAGTCACCCAAGCAATTAATTCTACGCACAATTGGAAAGCCCCTGGAAGTGATAAAATAGCAAATTTCTGGCTAAAGAAGTTCACCTCAACATATTCACATCTAACTAAATTGTTTAACAATATAATAGAGGGAAACATTCCACCAGGGAAAAATTATATATAAAAACAAAGATGAGGTGACTTACCGAACGAAAGTGCTGGCAGGTCGGTAGACACACAAACAAACGCAAACATACACACAAAATTCTAGCTTTCGCAACCAACGGTTGCCTCATCAGGAAAGAGGGAAGGAGAGGGAAAGATGAAAGGATGTGTGCTTTAAGGGAGAGGGTAAGGAGTCATTCCAATCCTGGGAGCGGAAAGACTTACCTTAGGGGGAAAAAAGGACAGGTATACACTCGCATACACACACATATCCATCCACACATACAGACACAAGCAGACATATTTAAAGACAAAGAGTTTGGGCAGAGATGTCAGTTGAGGTGGAAGTGTAGAGGCGAAGAAGTTATTGAAAGACAGGTGAGGTATGAGTGGCGGCAACTTGAAATTAGCAGAGATTGAGGCCTGGTGGATAACGAGAAGAGAGGATATACTGAAGGGCAAGTTCCTATCTCCGGAGTTCGGATAGGTTGGTGTTGTTGGGAAGTATCCAGATAACCCGGACGGTGTAACACTGTGCCAAGATGTGCTGGCTGTGCACCAAGGCATGTTTAGCCACAGGGTGATCCTCATTACCAACAAACACTGTCTGCCTGTGTCCATTCATGCGAATGGACAGTTTGTTGCTGGTCATTCCCACATAGAATGCGTCACAGTGTAGGCAGGTCAGTTGGTAAATCACGTGGGTGCTTTCACACGTGGCTCTGCCTTTGATCGTGTACACCTTCCGGGTTACAGGACTGGAGTAGGTGGTGGTGGGAGGGTGCATGGGACAGGTTTTGCACTGGGGGCAGTTACAAGGATAGGAGCCAGAGGGTAGGGAAGGTGGTTTGGGGATTTCATAGGGATGAACTAACAGGTTACAAAGGTTAGGTGGATGGCGGAATGACACTCTTGGCGGAGTGGGGAGGATTTCATGAAGGATGGATCTCATTTCAGGGCAGGATTTGAGGAAGTCATATCCCTGCTGGAGAGCCACATTCAGAGTCTGGTCCAGTCCCGGAAAGTATCCTGTCACAAGTGGGGCACTTTTGTGGTTCTTCTGTGGGAGGTTCTGGGTTTGAGGGGATGAGGAAGTGGCTCTGGTTATTTGCTTCTGTACCAGGTCGGGAGGGTAGTTGCGGGATGCAAAAGCTGTTGTCAGGTTGTTGGTGTAATGGAGGTACTGTTGCTTGTTGGTGGGTTCGATGTGGATGGACGTGTGAAGTTGGCCATTGGACAGGTGGAGGTCAACGTCAAGGAAAGTGGCAAGGGATTTGGAGTAGGACCAGGTGAATCTGCTGGAACCAAAGGAGTTGAGGTTGGAGAGGAAATTCTGGAGTTCTTCTTCACTGTGAGTCCAGATCATGAAGACGTCATCAATAAATCTGTACCAAACTTTGGGTTGGCAGAACTGCGTAACCAAGAAGGCTTCCTCTAAGCGACCCATGAATAGGTTGGCATACGAGGGGGCCATCCTGGTACCCATGGCTGTTCCCTTTAATTGTTGGTATGTCTGGCCTTCAAAAGTGAAGAAGTTGTGGGTCAGGATGAAGCTGGCTAAGGTAATGAGGAAAGAGGTTTTAGGTAGGGTGGCAGGTGATCGGCGTGAAAGGAAATGCTCCATCGCAGCGAGGCCCTGGACATGCGGAATATTTGTGTATAAGGAAGTGGCATCAATGGTTACAAGGATGGTTTCCGGGGGTAACAGATTGGGTAAGGATTCCAGGCGTTCAAGGAAGTGGTTGGTGCCTTTGATGAAGAATGGGAGACTGCATGTAATGGGTTGAAGGTGTTGATCTACGTAGGCAGAGATACGTTCTGTGATGGCTTGGTAACCAGCTACAATGGGGCGGCTGGGATGATTGGGTTTGTGGATTTTAGGAAGAAGGTAGAAGGTAGGGGTGCAGGGTTGCAGATCAATACACAGTCCCTGATACACTTACACAAGGAATAACTTATCTGAAACCTAAAGGTCAAGCAGACACAGCAAAGCCAGCAAAATATCGCCCCATAACATGCCTACCAACAATATACAAAATATTAACTTCAGTCATTACACAGAAATTAATGACACATACAACACAGAACAAAATTATAAATGAAGAACAAAAATGCTGCAGCAAAGGAGCATGAGGATGTAAAGAGCAACTGATAATAGATGCAGAGGTGACATATCAAGCAAAAACTAAACAAAGGTCGCTACACTACACATACATTGATTACCAAAAACTTTTGATAGTGTACTCCACTCATAGTTACTACCAATTTTGTAAATATACAAAGTAGATCCTAAATTAATACAGTTCCTAAACATAGTAATGAAAAATGGGAAAACCACACTTAATATCCAAACAAATTCAAATAATATCACATCACAGCCAATACAGATTAAGCGTGAGATATACCAAGGAGACTCATTAAGTCCTTTCTGGTTCTGCCTTGCTCTGAACCCACTATCCAACATGCTAAATAATACAAATTATGGATATAATATTACTGGAACATACCCACACTAAATAACACATTTGCTATACATAGATGATCTAAAACTACTGGAAGCAACAAATCAACAACTCAACCAATTACTAAAGATAACAGAAGTATTCAGCAATGATATAAATATGGCTTCTGGAGCAGACAAATGTAAGAAAAATAGCATAGTCAAGGGAAAACACACTAAACAAGAAGATTACATATTGGATAACCACAGCGACTGCATAGAAGCGATGGAAAAAACAGATGCTTATAAATATCTAGGATACAGACAAAAAATAGGAATAGATAATACAAATATTAAAGAAGAACTAAAAGAAAAATATAGACAAAGACTAACAAAAGTACTGAAAACAGAATTGACAGCAAGAAACAAGACAAAAGCTATAAATACTTATGCTATACCAATATTGACCTACTCATTTGGAGTAGGGAAATGGAGTAACACAGACCTAGAAGCACTCAATACACTTACATGATCACAATGCCACAAATATAGAATACATCACATACATTCAGCAACAGAAGGATTCACATTAATCAGAAAGGAAGGAGGAAGACGAGTTATTGACATAAAAAACCTACATTATGAACAGGTAGACAATTTAAGAAAATTATTTCCAGAACGAGCAGAAACTATCAAAATACACGAAGCAATCACTCATATAAATACATCTGATACACCATTGCAATTTCATAACCACTTCTACAACCCTTTAGATAGCATAACATCAACAGATACGAAGAAAGTAAATTGGAAAAAGAAAACATTACATGGCCAGCACCCATATCACCTAACACAGCCACACATCGATCAAGACGCATCCAACACATGGCTAAGAAAAGGCAATATATACAGTGAGATGGAAGAATTCATGATTGCAATACACAATCAAACAATAAACACCAGATATTACAGCAAGCATATTATTAAAGATCCCAATACCACAACAGACAAATGCAAACTTTGCAAACAACAAATAGACACAGTAGATCACATCACAAGCAGATGTACAATACTAGCAAATACAGAATACCCCAGAAGACATGACAATGTAGCAAAAATAATACATCAACAACTTGTCATACAACACAAACTAATAAAACAACATGTTCCCACATACAAGTATGCACCACAAAATGTACTGGAGAATGATGAATACAAATTATACTGGAACAGAACCATTATAACAGATAAAACAACACCACATAACAAACCTGACATCATACTCACCAATAAAAAGAAGAAATTAACCCAACTAATCGTAATTCCGTACCCAATACAACAAATATACAGAAGAAAACAGGAGAAAAAATTGAAAAATACATCCAGCTGGCTGAGGAAGTCAAAGACATGTGGCATCAGGATAAAGTTGACATCATGCCAATTATTCTATCAACTACAGGAGTCATAACACACAATATCCACCAGTACATCAACGCAATACAGCTACATCCAAATGTATATATATACAACTACAGAAATCTGTAATTATTGGTACATGTTCAATTACCCGAAAGTTCCTAAATGCAATGTTACATATACCGTTCCGTTAAAAGGAAGTCACGCATGATCAAGGTCCATGTCACTTTCCATTTTTAACCAGACATAACCTCTGAGGAAGGAAAGAAATAATAATAATAATAATACATCTACATATACACGATTACTCTGCTATTCACAATAAAGTTCCTGGCAGAGTGTTCAATGAACCACCTTCAAGCTGTCTCTCTACCGTTCCACTCTCGAACAGTGTGCGGGAAAAACAAGCACTTAAATTTTTCTGTGCGAGCCCTGATTTCTGTTATTTTATCATGATGATCATTTCTCCCTATGTAGGTGGGTGTCAGCAGAATGTTTTCGCAATTGGAGGAGAAAACTGGTGATTGAAATTTCATAAGATGATCCTGTTGCAAAGAAAAACACCTTTGTTTTAATGACTGCCACTCCATTTCACGTATCATGTCTGTGGCACTCTCTCCCCTACTTTGCGATAATACAAAATGAGCTGCCCTTCTTTGTACTTTTTCGATGTCATCCATCAGTCCCACTTATGTGGATCCCACACCACACAGCAGTACTCCAGAATAGGGTGGACAAGCATGGTGTGAGCGGTCTCTTTATAAGACCTGTTGCAGCTTCTAAGTGTTCTGCCAATGAATCACAGTCTTTACCTATGTGATCGCTCCAAGTTAGGGTATTTGTAATTGTAATCCCTAAGTATTTAGTTTAATTTGCAGCCTTCAGATTTGTGTGACTTATCACATAATCTGATCTGACCTGGTTTGTGTACCAAGGGGGAACAGTACCACCACTTATTAATTTATGTGGTATATATCTCTCAATTGCTGTTGATACTATCTCTTTGAAATCATTCCTCAACTTTCGGAATCTTACATGATCAGATCGGAAGGAGTGCAGAATGTCTTTAAAAGGCATGAAGATCATCTTTGTCAGGTTTTTTAAATAGATGGTTGTAGGAGTTACAGTATTCAGCCTAGCAAATACTGTCTTGCGGTCGCTAATCCTTGTATTCGTCACGATACTCGCTGTTTGTCCAGTGTTATTTGTTGCTAAGAGGTCAAGTATGCTTTCGCAACCATTTACACTTCGAGTGGGCTCATGAACTATTTGTTCAAAATAATTTTCTGAGAAAGCATTCAGTACAATTTCAGATGACGTTATATGGCTGCTGCCGGCTTTAGACGTATAATTTTTCCAGCATATCGAGGGTAGATTAAAGTCACCAACAACTATAACTTTATGAATGTGATACCTGTTTGAAATGAGACTCAAATTTTGTTTGAACTGTCAAGCAACTATATCTTTTCAGTTGGGGGCCGGTAAAATGATCCAGTTAATAGTTCAGTCTGATTGTCAAGTATAACCTCTACCCATACTATTTCGCAGGAACTATCTACTTCAATTTCACTACAAGGTCAAACTACTTCTGACAGCAGAAAATACTCCACCACCAATTGTATTTAATCTATCCTTTCTGATCACTGTTAGATTGTTAGAAAAAATTTCTGCTGAAATTAGTTCTGGCTTTAGCCAGTTTTCTGTACCTATAACTATGAGGGTTGGAACTGAAATAGTGGCAATTATTTATTCACAACCAATATACAAAAGAGTTACATGTTTCCACCTGTTACTGTCCCTCAAAGTAGTCACCAGTGTTGTGTGGAACCCATTGCCACCGATGTGGAAGGTGTAGTATGCTGTTAGCAGAGCCTGTTCTGTGATGGTGTGAATGGAGCGGTCTACTGCCTTTCGAATCTCTGGAACAGTTCTGCAGCAAATGTCATGAAGTGGTTCCTTCATCTTTGGAATCAAATCAAAGTCACAAGGACCTAACTCTGGGGAGTATGGTGGATGGTACAGTACTTCGCAGTCCCATCGACCAAACAGAGCAGCCACAGCATGCGCAGTATGTGCCCGCGCATTGTCTTGGAAAATAATGGGTGGGTTGCACAGAAAGTGATGCTGCTTCTTGTGCAAAGCTGGTTGCAGGTGATGCTCCAAAAATGAACAGTAATAATGTGCGTTGAATGCGTTGATGGTCTGCCATGGAGGAATGTAATGCGTTAGGATACCACCATCACAGTCATGCACAAGAATCTCCATAACTTTAGACCGCTCCATTCGTACCATCACTGAACAGGCTCTGCCAACAGTATACTACGCCTTCCACTTTGCAGGCAATGGGTTCTACACAATGTTGGTGACTACTTTGAAGGACAGTAACAGGTGCAAACGTGAAACTCTTTTGTACTGGTTGCGAATAAATAATTGCCACTATTTAAGTTCCAACCCTTGTCTTTGAGTTCCAGTGCTTTCTATTAGGGCTTACAGCTCTGGTTTTTTCCAACACAGCTACGACAATTTACAACAAAAATATTGATCATTTCTACAAGTATACTTTATTCAACATCGAATGATTCATTGCAGGTAACAGTTTTTGATACATAGCACAATAATGCACTCTTCTGAATACAGCATTAATTACCAAAATAAATTGCAAATAAAATGGTTTGCTTAAAACTATTTACATATTTTTTCGAAGCACTTATTCTGCATGGAAGTATGGTGTGTTTTTAATGTGTAAAACAGATTTTGTAACAGGAATTTCTTTAGCAGAAATTTAAGCTTCATTGTGGATAGGTCCATAACTTTACTGGGCAGTGCATTGAGTAACTTTAAACCTTAATATTGTGGACCCTTTTCATAGAGTGCTGTTCTGTAGCTGCTGATGTAAAATTTTTTATTTATTTCTCATATTGTACTGATGCAAATTGCAACAAATGTTGGGTTGCAGTCTTCAACAAGTAATATGGCTTTTAGAATGTACATGTTTACTAGAGTAAGTACACCGGTTTTTGGAAACAAGCCACAGCATGATTGCTTATATTTTGCTCCACAGATGATTCTTATAGCCATTTTCTGAAGTGGCTATAGGTTATTTAGATTTGCTTTGGTTGTTGCTCTGAATATTCTATTCCATGATGTAGGTGAGAAGAAAATAGGGCATGAAACGCAGTCTTTAGGAAAACAGTGTCTTTGAAGAACTTGCTAATTATATTAATTGTAAATATAATCTTAGACAACTTACATGCTAGAGTGTCAACATGTGTGTTCCAATTTAGATTGCTTTGAATTGTTAAATCAAAGAATTTTACACTAAAGAATTTTTTTACTAATTCATTGCCTATGTATATTTTACTTTCATTATTAAAACTACTGTTGTTAATCTCCATGAGTCATGCTTTGCTACTGCTTACATTTAAGTGGCTTTCATTAAAGTACTGTACAATATCATTTGTCACGTTATTACACTGGGTCTCTAGTTCATTAAATGATTTCTTTTTGCACACAATGGATCTATCATCTGCATACAGAACAATTTTGGAATTCTGAGAGCAAGATCTTATGTCATCAAATTAAAAACAAATGAGGACCCAATACTGAGCCCTGGGCACTCAATTTCTTGTATTAGTTATTTTGGATTTGTGAACACCACTTTCAGCTTTAAGTAGTACAAACTGTTTTTGGTTACTCATGTAAGATTTTATTAGGTCATGAGTAGTGCCTCTGATTCCAATATTCCACACTTTTCTAACAGGATTGTGGCAGTCACACAGTTGAAAGCTTGCTCCAGGTAGAGGTATACACCTGCAACATGTTGCTTGTTCTCGGTGTCACTTGTTATCTCTTCAATTAATTGAGCAGGTACTCTGCTGGTTGATTTACATATTAAGAAACCATTTTTATTTTCAAACATTGGGTAGTGCAATGGGAGAGAGCTTATAATTCTGGTGTATAAGACTTTTTCAACTATTCTGGAAAAGACTGGAAGTGTTGTGGTGGGTATGTAGTTCTGAATTTTGAGTTTGTCCCCGTTTTTAAAGATTGGTGTTACATGAGCTATTTCTGGTCTGTCTGGGAAGGTGCCTGATTCTATTACATTATTTACTGCTACAGACAGAGGTACAGACACACTTTGTCTGCACACATTTAATACATTAATACTGAGGCCATAATGCCTGTGAAACGGGAAGATTTTAGAGAGCTAATGATGTTTTGAAAACCTCCTTTAGCTTGTAAGATAGTCTGTTATTCAACATTGCACTATGGAATAATTCTAATTTTTGTCTTGCTTCAAAGACATCATTATTTATCCAGATACTTCTACTTATATTTTTAGTTCGTTCAACTTTCTTAGCGGCAAGGGGGCATGTGGCACCAAAACAATTGTAGAAGTCAGAAGCAAAGCTATCATAGGGAAACCTATTGCTCTAAAAATCATGACGTGTGTACTGACATGTGGTTCAGTCTATTGATGTTATCATTATACATAGTTCTTTTTCTTGCATATAGTTTCGTTTTAGTGGCAAAGGGCATCTCATTTGCCCCCCAATTGGAGCTGTACTGCATTTTGATCAGAGATGACTAGTTTTAGAACAGCTGCTCTGTAGGTAAGATGGGTTACATTTATTATTATATTATCCAGACATATTTTGTTGTTGCTAATCTCTCTAGTTGGCTCATGGGTAACTCGCATCAAACTGAATCTATCGAGTAGGAGGTGTAGCTTTTTGGCATTGGCATTATCTGTTACCAAGTCTGTATTTATATCCCCTTTTATTATAGTTTTTATACCGCCATTTAATACAAAAAATGTACTGTCTATATATATCAGCAAGTCAGAAAGATTTTTGAAAAATATATCCATACATGCCCCAGGTGGCCTATAGACACCGACAGTTGCTGTATTTTCTCTGCCACCCCATTTTAGATTTATTGCAGCAAATTCTGTGATTCCTTTTGCACATAATGTACAGGGTGACACAGAAAAATGGGCACATTTCCACATTCCAATAAAACAAGAAGTGATGAAGGAAAGAAATCACATTCATAGTAATTGAAACCTCACAACTTTGCCATTTACGAAACATTGATCGCATTTATCATTTCTTTTTTTTTTAAATTATATCCTTTAGATGGCATCATTCTGTATGAAAACATTCGTGAAATCTGCCGTTGAGATTACTCATTGACCACTGCAAAATCACAGCTGGGATGCTGTGAATTGCATCCCGAATACTCTGTTTTAACTCATCCAGGGTTCTTAATCGAGTCGTGTAGACTTTACTCTTGAGGTAGCCTCACAAGAAGAAAATCTCAAAAGGGTAAATCTGGCCATCTAGGTGGCCAGGGAATGTTACCAAATTGTGAGAGCACACAGTTGCCAAACAATTCTCACACATATGCGATTGATTAGGATGCAGTGTGTGATTTTGCTCCGTCCTGTCGAAATCAGGCTTCTTGAACGTTTGGAAAGTAGTTCAGCGCTGGTATTAATAAAGTTCGTGATATTCCACGTAATGGTAATGAAATAAGGGGCCAGATAAACCACCAAAACATGCATTATTTGCTGTTGACATTCCCTGTTGGCTTCCTGAGTTGGAACATCATCATCCATGGAGTGACTACCATTGACAAGGTTAGTCATTTCAGATAATTCTAGACGAGTAAGATTTACTCTAAACTTTTTAATTGTCTTCTTTTCTCATGCAGTTTGCTCCAGTTCTTCAGGTCTAGGATTCTGATTCTTGACACTGAAATTTTCACATTTTAGTTTCTCATGGTTCCAGTTTATGTAAATAATTTTGAAAAATGACTGCACAGAATTTTGTTTCTTTTTGGAATTTATTTGCTTCACATTTTACTATATCGACCTGTCTTTTGAATTTTAGCATTAACAAAGCTGAAATTACATTGTTCCTCCAAAATACAGAAACACGTCTGATCACTTTAGAGGCATGCCCACTACTACCTCCTCACTCTGCAGTAATAACAATACTCCAAATAGTTTATAAATTTTCTTGCCAAATGAATTTCTATTAATTTATAAATGAATCCAGAAGTGAACGTAATAAACAGTACCAAATTGCATAATTAACAATAGAAATTTTAACTGTGCCAAATATTTCATAATTTCAAATGTTTCTAAAAAAATAATTTTAACTCTAAACAAAGAGGTAGTACATATGGATTGTAACAATGAACAGAATTTTACATGGAGAAAACTCAACATTCAGCTGTTAAACATGATTTCAGATTGTGAAAAACCTAAGAACCTGTTGAAGAATGTTGTAAGCTATTCATAATATCCCCAAAATCACTGGCATAATCTATGTGACTGGTAGAATTCTAACTACAATATTTTCTAAACTGTATACCAGTCTCTCTGGTATATCTTTCTGCAAGATTTTTTGACAGATGGTACACTGAGGTTGGAATATGGCTCAATTTTGTGTGAGCAACAAAATCTTTCCAAGCTTGTGATGTAAACTGTGAACTATTATCAGATAAAATTGTTTTAGGAATACCCAACTGATGAAACCGGGTTTTCAAACCAAGAGATGATTTGTTTACTGGTAGCTTTCTTAAGAGGAAATGGCTGCATGAACTTTGAAAATACATCAACTGCCACGAAGACATAACAAAATCAATTTTTAGATTTAGACAAACGTCCATAAATGTCCACTGACATGAGATCTAGGTTATTATAAGGAATTATGTTTTCCATTCGTCCTCTACTTGTTTGGCTAGTTACCTTCACTCTCTGACAACTGTCACAGCCGGCAATATTCTTCTTGACTCTCCTTCACATAATACAAAAACAGATGTTTTTCTGAATCTTTTGTGTATATTTGGTTGATCCACAATGACCAAAACTCTCATGTGCATAAGTAATTAAAGTATCAATGAACTGTTATGGCCAACATAGTTTCCAAACATCTGAGTCAGTTGTATGTCTCCTGAATAAAATACCCTTGTGTCCCTTATAATATTGTTCCATCTTTTCTCCTCCTTTCTTACCCAACATGCTCTTAACCAATTTCTAATTTTGATCATGATTTTGATACCTGTGGATGTCATTGCAAATTTTCAAGATCTCTTTTTCCTCTTTCACATCTCTCAAGCACATAATTTTAAATTCTTTCTCTCCTCCTCCAAAGTTGTTAGATAATTTACTCCCTAAAGGTAGCCTAGACAAAGCATAAGCAACTACATTGTCTGTGCCCTTATGTATCTGATTTTATAATTGAACTGCTGTAAAAATAAGGCCCAACAAGTAATTCTGTTATGGTACAGCTTACACACCTGGAGACAACATAATGCTTTGTGATCAGTATAGATGATGATTTTGTGACCTAGTAGATAATTTTTAAACTTGTTGAACACCCAATGTACCGATGTACAGCCAAAAGTTCTTTCTCATTTACAGTGCATGTCTTTTCATTCATTTACAGTGCATGTCTTTTCATTCTTATGCAATACTCTACTAGCAAATGCAAGCTCTATGTTCATTAAAACCATCAACTTCAACATCCTGAAATAAATGAGCACCCAAATCAACATCACTGTTGTCTGTCATAATACGAAAAGGAAGAGAGAAATCTGGTCTGAACAATATCTGACTTTGACACAACTTGAAATCTGGAGGTTGTAATGGTCGCCTAGTCGTAGATATTGCTAATTGCTATAATCACACTATTTCACTCCCATTTACGGAGCTTGTTAGCACTTGATGTTAGGTTGGCGCCATTAAAATGCATTGTAGTAATCACTGCTGCTTGCTGGATCGCTGCTGTGTCTCGATGTTGATGCTGGCTCTAAATCTGGTTGTCTAGGGTTAAAAATATGAGGTCCCGTGTTTTTTATGTGCTTTTGTTGATAAAGAACGAGCGAAACCAACAAATATGTAAACATAAAATATTTATTTCTCTGGTGGCCATCTTAATTCCACTGTCCACCAAAGACCATTACACAACACAAAGTAGTACTTCCTTTACATGTTCTTTGCATTGTTTATCCACCTCAAACAATAACACAGAAACACACTTTACCAAAGTGACATTTCAACTGCCTCCCAACCCTCCTTGCTGCTTGTATTTATAACACTGTCAAAGAACTACTAAAAAGAGATATAGTTTATAAGTCACATGTACATCTGTTATCATAATTTGTGCAGAAAAGTTATTAATTTCCATCGAGTGACATAATTTAACATGTTATTAAAATGACAGACAGATTTGTTGACTTGACAGAATAATTCTTTGTTACAAAAAGGCCGTTTTTTAGAAGTTTGTCAATTGACTTCTCTAATTTGCATAAATAAGTACGTAACATGAATTATTAAGAATTACATTGGTTTTCGTCTAAAATAGGATTGATTACGTGAATACTGAGTGAAAACGCTCCTAGTGAACAAATAGGTTTCACTGGGTGATTTTTATTTAAGGAGATCCAAAATACCTAAGTTGGCCACCAATTTTCGTACTTCATATTAATTATTTAAGATAAACTTAGTGTTTTTACATGATGACATTTGCTGTATCAGTGATCAAGTGATATTAACTTTTGTGTGGGTCAGTTATTCAGTATAATTTAATGGGTTGACTGTTTATGGAGACATGTTGTGCAATCATTGTTAACATACACAATAACTTTTCTATAATCATAAATACTCATTAAACTGGTTGAATTTGGAGGGTATCGCATACTTCAGTAAAGTAAAGCCTTTAATATGTTCCGTTACAATACCCCCCCTCGGGTAATATCATTTACAGAATGTTAATGATATTAGCCGACTAGGACAAATGTGTCAAATGGTTAAAATTTGGGAAAGTACTACTTTAATATTTTTTTTTTTTTTTGTTTTACTATGCATAATGTGTATGTATACAATGACCGTTACACCATTTCAAAATGACTTTTTCCTGCAAATATTTTATTTGTGTTGTTTCAAATGCACTTTGTGTTATGGCTCTCAGTATGACAGCATAATAAAAATATTTAGTAATATATGAAAGTAAAAAAAAATGTTAACCTTTGCTTCCCAGTGAGCCACATGGAAAATGATCAAAAACAGACACAAATATATCACATGCGATTTTGAGATATATAAAAAATATATGTAAATTATTTCAAAGTCAGTTCTCATTGAGTCACAGATTAATCAAGATAATAGAAGGAACATAAATATATTACATAGATGGACAGGTCATATGTCCATAGGAAAATATTGCAACTGTCTGCTCTTTTTGAGCCACATAAAGGAAATGTGTCAGCTGCTGTCAAGCAGTGGTTTAGATATCTGTGCTGTGTTGTCACACAGTTGGTTTGAAGCTTGTTGTGAGTACAGTTCTTCAGAATGCCTTTGTCAATTGAACAGGGAGTTTGTATTGTATGGATGCAAATCATTTAAAATGTTAAATGGGAAAAAGTTCTCAATAAACTATGCAGAGACTGCTGCTTCCACTAAAAGAGTAGTGCAGAAATTGATCTCTAAATTTAGAGCAATAGTTTCAGCTGCTAATGCCAAATATAACCATGTAAAGAAAGTTTATTCACTGGAAAATATTGAATATGTTCACAAGACGAGAGGAAGAAGTTCACGGATGTCCACTAGACCTCTATTCTCCTTACTATATATCACATGAACATAAGGCCATAACATTTAGAAGCTATTACATATGCGAGGATACTAAGTAAGAGTGATTTAAGTATTAAAACCTGTGGATTACAGACAACAACACTATTGCAAATGGTTACTCACACAAGTTGCTGAAGGATATCTGGATAAAGAAAATTACTTCAACTCACACAAAGCCTGGTTTCATCTTAGTGGGTTTTTGAACTCTCAAAACACATACTATTGGTCAACAGATAATCTCATAGAACTCTTTGAGATATCTTTGCACAATCTGAAAGTAAGCTGCTGTGTGCAGTTTCAGGCCAACAGGTTTTAGATCTCATTTTCTTCAACACCACCATGAACTCTCAATCTATGTAACAGAACTGTTGCAACCATTTATATCACAGCTGATGGAGGAAGAATGGGAGTATGCGGTTTTCCAGCAAGATGGTACTATGATGTGTACGTCACAGTTTTCAGTGCCATACATACGTGAAGCTTTCAAGAAGACTATACAGTTTATGCTGGTTTATGGTCTCACGCTTCACCTGATCTGTGTACCTGTGATGTTTATCTGTGGGGTAACTGAAAAGGCAAAGTCTACAGTAATGACCTGTTGAAATTGAAGAGTTGAAGACAAACATTTCCATTGCGATATCGGAAATCACACCAAATGAATTTGACTTGTGCCTGTATGAGCCCAGTTGTTTTCTGCACCCTGAAACAAAACAAAACAAATACCAAATGAATAGACAAAAGTTGCCGGAAACATGAGACATGCTTAGTTGTGTCTCTGAGTTTATGGTGAATATTTTCAGGACCTTCTGTGCACTTCTGACCTTCTCCATGTTCAGTAAATTGTTTTTCATAATAATAATTTACTTCCTTGTACTTAACAATAAATGAGTGGCTTGTCTGTAGGTTGTTTATAAGAAGTAGGGCCTCTTGTTTTGGTCAGCCTGTATTATAGGAGACCATTTACAAGCTAAATATTTGAAATACAAGGTACCAAAAAGTAACGCAAGTCTGTATTTTTGAGGTGGCTAAAATTGTTAATACGTTAAAGGTACTCAATTTGTATCACATGTTCCACTGTAGAGGAACTACTTCCATTTCATGTTACAAGATGGTGCTTGACTGACGAAATATAGTTTAACCAGCTATACCTTCAACAGTGTGTCTCAAAATGAATATCACGGTTTTAAAACTTTGTAAAATTTATTACATTCAACATCCAGTTAAATGTAATACTATACATGAAAGAGCAATTGAAACAGTTTTGTTTGTATACACATATGCATACATGTGCACTATCTGCTGCGGGCTCCATAAGAAAGCACAAGCAGCAAAGGTGGCCTCTAGTGAAGGGAGAACTTTCTGTGTTTAACAGTGTTCAAGGGCTGAATCTGTTGTTACTGTGCAGCTTGCATTTCATGTTACACTGTGTGATCAAAAGTATCCTGAAAACATACATTTTTCACATTAGGTGCATTGCGCTGCCTCCTACTGCCAGGTACTCCATATCAGCGATCTCAGTAGTCATTAGACATTGTGAGAGAACAGATGGGTTGCTCCAAGGAACTCGTGGACTTCGAATGTGGTAACGTGATTGAGTGTCACTTGTGTCATACGTCTGTACCCGAGATGTCAACACTCCTAAACATCCCTAGGTCCACAGTTTCAGATGTGGTAGCGAAGTGGAAATGTGAAGGGGCATGTACAGCGCAAAAGCAAACAGGCCAACCTTGTCTGTTGACTGACAGAGACCACCGATGGTTGAAGAGGGTCATAATGTGTAATAGGGAGACATCTATCCAGACAATCACACAGGAATTTCAGACTGCATCAGGATTTGCTGCAAGTACTATGACAGTTAGGCAGGAGGTGAGAAAAATTGGATTTCATGGTCTTGCGGCTGCTCATAAGCCACACATCACAACGGTAAATGCCAAACGATGCCTCGATTGGTGTAAGGAGCATAAACATTGGACAATTGAACAGTGGAAAAACATTCTTTGGAGTGACATATCACAGTATCCAAAGTGGGGATCTGATGGGAGGGAGTGGGTATGGCGAATGGCCGGTGACCATCATCTGCTAGCGTGTGTAGTGCCAAAAGTAAAATTCATAGGTGGTGGTGTTGTGGTGTGGTCGAGTTTTTGATATAGGGGCTTGCACCCCTTGTTTTGCATGACACTATCACAGCACAGGGCTACACTCATGTTTTAAGCACCTTCTTGCTTCCCACTGTCGAAGAGTGGTTTGGTGACGGCGGTTGCATCTTTCAACACTGTCGAGCACCTGGTCATAATGCACGGTCTGTGGTTGAGTGGTTACATGACAATAACATCCCTGTAATGGACTGGCCTGCAGAGTCCTGACTTGATTCCTATAGAACAGCTTTGGGATGTTTTGGAACGCTGACTTTGTGCCATGTCTCACTGACCGACATCTATACCTCTCCTCAATGCAGCACTCTGTGAAAAATTGGCTGCCGTAGATGGCATTAGTTTGAAGACAGCAAATGTCTTTGCAAAGTGAAAGATATGAGACAATGAAGAGTAAGTGCAAAACATTTTGAATGAGTGAGAGAGACTTCCATGCAAAGCCCAAAAAAGTCAGTTTGGAAGGCTAGTGTGGAATCAGCAATTCCAACGAAGTCTGTGTGGAAACTTTTAACAAGATACTTACATCTATAGCCTTATCATTTGCAGTTGTTTCAAGCTCTATAGTTCTCAAACTGGGGTTTATGTGGAAACTTTGCAAATGAAATGTCATTGCAGGAAGGTGAGGATTTTCTTGGTGGAAATTTGAACTCACAGAAGGTGTGCATCTGGGGGTCAGTTGTATGTGCACAAGATGGTGCAGCTGCATCAAGGCTCCCCTAAATTGAATGTGACTCTTGCCAGGACAGTAACTCTTGAGAGAACAGTAATTCTGGTAAGGACAGTTACATATATAGCTTTGTACATTCTCCATTTGTTGATACTTGTGTTGTGGTTACTTCTTAGAACACATGGTTTACATAAAATTGTTAAGGGTTTTGCTAGCATAAGCAAAAATACTCAGTCACTGATTTCATAATTACAAAGGTTGACTCCAGTGGGTAGAGGTTCCTGAAAAATGGATTGAATCTGTCGGACCACAGTTCATAGAATTTAATTATAAGTTATGCTGTGAAGGTAGATACTCACAAATGTGTGTCTCAGCAGACAGTAGCATCTCTATCAGAGAGTTTTTGAAGAAAAAACTGGAGAATGAAAATTGGCCAGAATTGTATGTGTCTGATAATATAAATGATAAATATAATATTTTACCAGGTACATACTTAAAAGATATAGAAGACAGCCTACTGAGTAAAACAAAGATAATAAAGAAAAAGTGAAGGCATAAGTCACAGTTGATTAAGGGTTTACTACTGTCCTGCAAAACACTAAAACATCTTTATGGTATTAGCACAGATCCCCACAGGCCTGACCAATTAATACTATAAAGGTTATAAGAAGATAAAATAAGAAACTAAAAGCTGCAAAAATGTGGGAAACCAGATTACTATCATCGAACAACGTCAGGAGTAGGTGAAATATAATTAACCCTCACACTGCACACTTGATTTGAATTACCCTGCACCTCACACTGGGGTCCACTGGACCCCAGTAAAATGTTAGAATAGAATAGAATCTTTATTTGCCATTCAGTATTTTTTCCATACAATTGGCATCGTCTGTGTGTTCAATACATTTTTTTTTAAATTATGATAATTATTATTGTACATAATTGTGCCTGTGCAGGGCAAGCAGATACGCATTCTAAAGTGATATTGATAATACAACAATTATGTATTCACAATAGTAGTTATAATATATCATAACAGGTAAATATACAATAGTATCAAGATATATTTATGGTACATCTTACATATCCATGTAAAAAGTCTTAGTTTGTACATTACTGTCACAAACATATAGGTATAATTCATGTGGCAGTTTTTTGTTTCATGTAGCATATCTCTTTTGTGTCACTGTTTAGAAACTCATCATGTGAGTAATGTGGCGTACATTTGAGCCACACTTGTATTGTTTGCTTAAAGTTATTCATCAGTAGTTCGCTCATAGCCTTTGAGAGTTTGTTATAAAATTTCAAGCTAAGGTGTTTATGGCTCTTTTGTGTTAATGTCAGCCTTGTGTATGGTAGGTCCATGTTACTATTATTTCGGGTATTATGAACATGCACTTCAGATCTTAAATTAAAGTTCTTTATGTTCTCTTTAGCATATATTAAACAATTATAAATGTATACAATAGGTAGTGTCATTATCTTTAATTCTTTAAAATGATTTTTGGAACTTTGTATTGGTGCTAGTTCTAAAATGCACCTAACTGCTTTCTTCTGCCACTTGAAGATGGTACTTGAACCCACTGAGTTACCCCAAAGGAATACCCCATATTGCAGTTGTGAATGGAAAAGAGCAAAGTATGTGGAGATTAGCAGATTTTTACTGATAACATGTCTCAGCTTGTGTAATAGAAAGAGAGTTCGAGCAAGTTTGCAACATAGATAATTTGTGTGTCTGTCCCGTGTAAGTTTTTGATCTGTATGTAAACCTAGTAACTTGACATTTTTTGTATTCTGTTCAATTGGTTTCAGGGTGAAGTAAATTTCTTCAGTTTTCAATGTGTTTATTGATTAAAGGTTGACTCTGCACCAGTCACTGCTCATTTTAATTATTGTATTCTATGACTTCTTGCAGATGTTCTCCATCTGTTACTAGTGTCATGTCATTAGCATACAGTACATTGTTGCATGGCACGTGATTTGAGAAGTCATCAATGTAAACAATGAACAGGAAAGAGTCAAGCACTCAGCCTTGTGGAATTCCTCTCTTTACTTTCATGGGTGTTGACTTTTGATAGTTTCTTTGTACCTGTTGCTTAAGTATGATTGAAAAAAATTTAATGGTTTATCTACAATACCATAATGTTCTAGTTTTTTATCATTATTTCATGTGTGACTGAGTTGAAGACTTTTGTTAAATCTAACAGTGTAGCACAAGTGAGTTTCTTGTTTTCATATCCTTCATATACATCACTAAGGAGGGATTCAACTGCTTTGGTTGTCTATAGTTCAGATCGAAAGCCAAACTGGTTCTTACTCAATAATTTATTACTTTCAAAATAATTGTAAATTTGGATATGTTTGCAGGTTCCTATTACTTTTGATATAATGGGAACTATTGATATAGGTCTATAATTGTTTGGCATTTTTCTGTCACCATTCTTATAGATTGGGAGTGTAAGTGTCATTTTCAGACATTCATCTAGTCTGCATATCGTATACCATGCATTCAAAACTCTTTAATATATATATTGGACTGTCTTATGTATATGGGACATTGTAAATGACCATGCAGTTACCGTTAGTGATTTTTTTATTACTACAACAATGAGTAACACAAGATGTCTATAAATTGTTTGTAGTATTATTGATAAATAATATTTTGTATTTCTTTATGGTTAACTTTCTCATATATGAATCTCTATAATGCAACAGAGTGACTGACCTGACTTTATTTAGGTAGTTGGCCTTTTACAATCCTGGCAACATTTTTGTTCTCCTGTCCCTTTTCTTTGAAAGTACTGAACATCTCAGTTTGCTGGACAGAGGTTCTGGTCTGTCTGGTGCCACAGTATCTATTCTCAGTATTTCCTCTAGAGTTCTCTTCACATTCCTTCATTGTTTAGGAATATTCAATGTAGCAGTTAAGTTCGATGCCAATTCATGCAGAAATTTCCTTCGTGGCTTCTTTACATCAGTGCTGGAAAGGGTAAAGAGAACCGTGGCATTTCTCCCATTTTGATTGAGAATGTCACAGAAAACCCTCATAGGCCATCTTCTTGTTACATGTGCAGTGGTGTAAGTTTTGCATAGCTGATCAAAAGTGTCAGTACCACCTTTTGTTTTATTGTATGAAATTATCATTTCAGGTTTTCCTGTTGTTTTGTCGATGTTGTTTGAGTAGAGCATGGTAGACAGCAAGAGTACAAATTTATTCTTCTTTGGGACATATGACAGTATCATCTTAATCACAGCAGAGGCAAATTGAGTATTTCTTACATTTTGAAAACATAAGAATGATTGTGGTATTTCAGGTTCATTTTTTTTTTTTACAGTTATCAACATTGTCAAACCAAAGTTTTCAATCATTGTGTGATAAAGAGGAGCTGACAAAAACCAGTTGTCAACAGATAGGTTCCTATTAGTGTTATGAATCGGTTCTGATAACTGGGACAGCTTCATTCTTTTTTTCTGTTACTTCCTTGCCAATGCAGGGAATAGCATTTAGTATGTACTAAGACATGCAATCATTAAACATCAAAATCTTTATTCCTTATTTGTCTGGTTTCGAAGACATGTTTATACTGAATGGATATCTGTCACGGAAGCCCATTGGCTACTCATCTGTTATGCAGTAATCGAAAGGGGTTTATAGGGACTTTCAGTTGTCAATAAATTTAGTCTAGATGTCCCAAATGGGTTAAAGTGCTTGTGTAAGTGACAAACTTGTCCAGTATTTCATCTATAACCACTAATAACTACCATGCTTTAATTGGACTAGAAATAGACCTTGTTTGACCCTTTGGTCTTGGGAAATGAGTAACTAAATTTCTGGATTTAATTCTTCCTGTCTTAGATGGTACAGGTGAAGACCACTGAAAGCCATTCTTACCTAGAAGGATGGAAGGATGTTTGCATTGGAGGAACTACCATAGATATCATCATCATCTTCTCCACCCTCTTCCGTACCTAATAAGTTCCTGTCTTTCAACAAAATCAGGATCTTCATCAGAATCTAGGCCTCCAAATGGATTGTTTTCCTGGTCCAGCTCGTCCATAAGTGTATTATGTATATCGTCATCTGTTATGAGTCATTTACTCATTGTCAGTGAAAAAAAAAAAATAATATAGGGCAACACTGAAAGGAAACAGTTATAAGTTATGCACAACATACATTTCAATATTGTATATTTACCAAGTTGTTATTTTCAGTATGCATAAATGAGCTACACAAAATGCGCACTGGGGTAATCATGACCCTACGGACGTTCAACAATCTTTACAGCTTTACACTACTGCAACAACAATGCAAATGTTTGAGTTAACATCGCATACGTGTAGGCAGTGTTACCAACTTAATATACACTATGTTTCGATAAACAGTTGCCAACACAGTCTTTGTAATACACAATAAAAATTACGCTAGGGTCCAGAGGATCCCAGTGTGCAGTGTGAGGGTTAACAAAGAAATGGGAAATTTGTCAGACACCAATAGCACACAACTAAAGCTAAAAGTAATCAACAGATTATCAGAAGGTCTCATAGCTGTTACTAGCATTGTCAATAAATATTTTACGAACATATAACAGATTTAGATAACACGACAAAACTGATCCCCTGCAGGAACTAAAGCTCTCCTCAGTGAACTCACGATCTCTATCCTACAACAGATCAAGACACACTGAAAGCAACAAAGAAATTACATAATTAAATGTCCACTGACTTAAATGGATTCTACTTTAAAAATTTAATGTTAACAACAATTGAAATGGTCAAAGGAATCTGCCACATAGTTTATTCATCTCTGACAAAAGGCAGTTTTCCGGATAGAATGATAATAGCCATAGACATACCACTATACAAAAATGGAGATCCAATGTGCTGTGTCAACTGCAAACCATTTTTCTCATTTTCTCAAAGTTCCTGAGAAAATAAAGTACTTCATATTTATTCCATACTTTGAAGAGGAAAAGATTGGTGTCATAAATAACAGACAATTTGGACTGCAGAAAGGAAAATCAATAGTTTCAGCGTATTTGAATCAGTAAATATCTTTCACAGGGATTAGATCAATGGCAAAATCCGCATGGTATATTTTGTGACTACTGTGTGACTTATTGAAAGCTTTTGACCTAGTTGATCATGACATTTCAACAAGGTGACTTCATTAGTATGGGGTTGGAAGAGCAGCTCTTAGTACAATTAAGACGTACATGCAAAATAGAAAACAGTAGAAACACAATTAGAACAATAACAATATTTACTTGGAGTTTGACAAATTAGTCATTCTGTACCACAAGGCAGCATATTAGGATACCCAATGTTTCTGAGATAAATTTGCAGAGATAAACATACTTAGCTTTTAATACTGAAAGTGACATAATTCTTTCTGCAGGCATTACCACTAGCATAACCAGTGCTACAAATTTAGTTGATGCCGTAACAAAAAGCAAAATGATATTTGACTCAATCACTCAATGGCTTGGAATCAATAGATTTATTCTCAGTAGAGAGAAAACTAAAACAATACTGTTTGGGAACAACAGAAGAAGACTACAGGAGTAATCTCAGTAACAAGTATGAATAGTACACATATGCTTCAAAAAGCACAATTCTTACGCCTCAACACAGATAACAGTTCACTGTGGAAAGACCGAATTGGTATCACAACACAAATGGAGTTCAGCTATATTTGTTCTCGAGAACATTAAAAAGCTAGTAACAGATGGTGCTATGTGAACGCTGTATTTTTCATATCTTGATGCCATAATGACGTATGGAATTGAAATATGAGGTCAGTCAAGTGATGCAAAAGGAATATTCAAACTGAAAAATGTAACCATTAGAACAACGACTAATGCAAGATGATCAAACAGCTGTAGGCCACAGTTAAAAAAATTAAAATTTGAACTTTCTGCAATATTTATGTACTCAAAATACTATTGTTTCCAGAGGAACATAAAAACAAGTTCAATAAAAGTGAAGTTGTACATAACCATTCTAGCAGAAACTGTATAAATTTAAGGGTTCTTTCCCATAACATGGCTTAGCTTCAAAAGAAGCCAATAAAACTGTACAGTTCATTTCATGTTCCCAATACCAGCTTGGGAGCGATGTGTAAGCAAAAACAAAACTGTTGCTTGTAAGAATACCTTTCTATTTTGTCAATGAATACATACCATATGCAAAAAAAAAAAAAAAATTGGAAATAGGCACACAGTGTAGTATGAAACGTAACAGCTATGGTGTTACTGCCTCATTAAGGTTTGTTACCAGCAGTTTCTGTCACATTAATTAATAGAACAGCTAATAGCAAGTCAACAACAATCCTAAGGATCACCAAATGTGGGCAATATCAGTAATGCTACACTTTGGAAAAAGTGACCATGATGTAAAGCTATAGAATATATTCCTTATACCTCAAGTGATAGTGTTTATTTTATTTCTTTGTTGTGTGGCATACATTAATATTCTTAAACAATTTAATTACAAATTGACACACACTGAATATCATCGATAGCCTCCTCTGTTGCAGCAAGGAAGTCAATGAAGGTTCCCTTGTGAGCTCGAACTGGCCATTCTTCCACTATGCACTGGGTTGTTGTATTCACATATCTATTTTCATTGTGAATGAGACTACTCTGCAACAAAATTAATATGTTATGTAATGACATTTTATTTTACAATTTGCTCAGCATTATTTAATGTACAAAATTTATTGTAATTCTTTAATTTTCTGTTTCTCACTGTTGTGTTATTGTAGCAAAGTGTACATAAGACCCTTGAGAAATCACTGTTGTACTCCCAATTTTGCTTGAAGTATCGATGTGGCATCCATGCCATTCAGTTTAGTAAATGAATTCTAAAAGGCACACATTGTGCCAACTTTGAACAGTTTACCTGGAAATAAGTAAGACAGAAACTCAAGACTGTGTGTGGCATGAATTAATTTGGGCATTACTATCTACTTGTCAGTATTTGTAACGCAAGAACTTCTGTTTATTCTTGTTTTCTACAGCAACAGGTAAGGTCAACTCTTTGAAGCAGATGACACATGTTAAGTACTTGATCCCAGCCAAAGAACTTTTTACAGGAAAACTTCCCAGATAAAACTAAAATGTGCATTTGAGATGGGCAGTAAATTCAAGATACGTTCTTATGTATTTCGAATTGAAATAAAATGTGTGTAAATAGACTGCACAGTAGATAAAAATATCTAATTATGTATGAAGCTATAGTGTTTAAAGTCACTTCCATGATAATTAACTAGAATATGTGATTGTTGTTGCGTAAAACTGACGTATGAAATATGTACTTGGATCTGATCCATATATCTACATCCAAAGCAGCTAAATAAATAAACACAAATGGTTTATAGTTTCATTTTTCCTACACTGTATGGATGACACAAATGTTAACCATCACAACTGGAATTCTTATGTCTGTTTCCAGATTATTCCTGAAATACAATCAGTTTCTCTGTAACAGTGGAGTGATGTAGCCTTCATATGTTATTTATAGGCCTGAAAAAGTAAGGGTGCTGATAATCTCACCATTTAGCTCCATAAAACACCAGTCACATCACATTGAAAGTTAAGTTAGGACCTGAAAACTTACTTTCTATCCAAATGGTACATTTCTCAGTATGGGTTCTTTGACAAAAGTCTATCTACTTGTCCCCTCCACAGCACCTAGAAGTATATAACATGAGTTGTGAAACACACACTATACAGCCTATTTACCTCATCTATTGAGGCTTTTCTTTCTAAATACCTAATAATGCCAAAAATGACAACAGTTTTTTTTTCCTTCAGTAGGCCTGAATTTTTCACCGATAAAGGTTCTCACACAGTCAATTTTATTATTCAATATTTATATTGACCACCTGAGAGTGGTTTTGACACTTTAACATCAGCTCCTGCTCAGTATACTTCGGAGTATATTGTTCCATGTAAAGGCGGTACTGTGTAACACACAGCAACACCTGCTGGGTCTTGGTGATGGGCAGACATGCAGACAACAAAATACAACATCACCATGTGAATGAATACTTCACCGAAGAAAGATGATAGCAATCATCTGCTCAAGTGCATTCAGGGCAGTAGTTTGATTTATGTCGAGAACAAGCTGAGGTGGTCCAGAGGCAGCATGACTATAGCAAATCAACTGCCCGGGCACCAACCGCATCACACAACATTTCGAGGCCTTTTTGGGAGTTTGTGTGATCATGGGTCCTTTCAGACAGATTAACATACAGGGAGGCAGTGGAATGTGTGTACAGCAGATTGGGATGACTGGGTTCTACGGGATACTGAGACAAACCGTAATACAAGCTCCAGGCAAGTGGCCCACCAACACCGTTTAAACCAAAGTACAATTATGTGTATCCTGCATGACAACTGCTATTATCCCTAACACCTGCAGTGAGTGCAAGGATTCTCAACAGTGGATTTCCCTCTATGGGAAGGATTTGGTTGATGGTTGTTGCATCAGATCACCACAATTATGGGATTTCCTTGAGCAGTCCTCTTTACTGAAGTAGCAGCCTTTACCAGAAGTGGCATCATTAATTAATCTACATAGTCACAATGTGTGGGCTACGGAAAATTCTCGGTGAATTGTTTAAGTGGTTCAACAGCAATGATTGAGAATCATCATTGGAGAAGGGATTCTTGGTGACCACATACTTGGACCAGTTTTTATTTCTCAATGCCTCAACTGAGGAATGTACCTGGACTTTCTGAAAAATGTCTGGCTGGACTGCTTGAGAATGTGCCTTTAGCTATATGACAGATTCTGTAGTTTCCACATTACAGTTTGCCGACATCTGCACAGCATCTTCCCCAGACACTGAATGGGACACGGAGGCCTCATAGTGTTGCCTACTAGAAATGGTTCAAATGGCTCTGAGCACTATGGGACTTAACATCTGTGGTCATCAGTCCCATAGAACTTAGAACTACTTAAACCTAACTAACCTAAGGAAATCACACACATCCATGCCCGAGGCAGGATTCGAACTTGCGACCGTAGTGTTCACGTGGTTCCAGACTGAAGTGCCTAGAACCATACGGCCACACTGGTCGGCTGCCTACTAGATCACTGGACTTAAACCTCCTGGATTTTTACCCCTGGGGGTATCTGAAAATCATTGTGTATGCTGCACTAGCAGACCCCGTCGAGCAGCATGTTCACGACACTTGCGACACGATTTGAAGAGAGCCCAGAACGTGCGAAAGAGTGTGGCAGGATACAGTGTGCCATGTGAATTCACACACTGCACCCCATGGAGGCCATTTTGAACACCTGTTGTGATGTGGATGTTGTCCAGCTCAGTACTGTGTTCCAGAAGGAAATCTTGTCATTACAGGCACACCGTCAATTGTAGGACATCATGTTCATAGAAGCTTTTTTCCTCCAGTTCCAGTCAGGAATCCATCCATGCAGTTTGTCAGTTTTATTATTGTCCATCCTGTATACTGCAGAAATACATGACAGCACGGCCTACGGTACCAATCCTCTACAACAGCGGCCATCGAACTTTACTGCTCGAGAGCCAGTGTAGGTACTGTGGGGCAATCATCAGGGCTGCATATGTACCAGTCTTATTATTAACTGGTACCCTACAAAAATTAGTAGGTTATGAAGTCCCAGTAGACTAGCTGCAGCAGAGGCTCGATAAGTTGGGGGCTGGCAGCTTACTGTTGAAAGTCAGCACCGTTCGGAAAAGGTTGTATCTACTGTTCTTGTTTCAGATTGTGCTTGACAAAGAATTGTTGCATTGATTGTGTGTTGGATAATTAATTGATTAATAACAGTAATTGTTATATTTAAATGCATTATGCAATATGAGAGAAGATCACACATGTTTACTGAATTATTTGAATTAATTTTCTTTCTTCTCACTGCATTGCATTGCATTGCAAAAGCCTCATTTACTTTCATATTCGTAGTTACAATTATGTGCACATTTACAAATCCATGTTTCTTACATTTGAAATTTATACCATAGCAATTCATTGGTATGAGCAGCACACATCCTTGAGCTTTGAGTACTGGATGGCAACAAAACATTCTCCCTCTCTCATCTTCCCCTGAGGTAAGAGGCCGACTTTACTAAGCCCGTGCTCGAATTTACAAACATTAATTAAAATTAAGCACATATTAAAATAACAAACACTCTCTCTCTGAGTATTTTTATTTGTTGCAGAGAGAAAACTGCACTGTTAATTAGATGTTATCACTAGTTGACATTGTAGGATTTGGCTATTAACTGCTATACACATACTATTATAAAATAAGACTGAGAACTACAGGCCACATTAATACTTATTCAGGCCACATGCCGCTTGCAGGCCGCAGTTTGAGGAACACTGCTGTACAATAATGTATTCTCCTCTTTTCAGAATTATATTATAGACCGTTCAAGCATTCTGGAAAACGAAACCCGATGGTTATATGAACAATATCTTTTCAATGTATACAAGGTGTTCCAAAATTCACCAATTCTTTGAAACATTCCTCATTTATCCTTCAAAAGTTTTGATAATCGTCTGGCTCTGCTGCAATTCTCTAAGCTTTTTGGTATGGCTGTGTGTAGAATGCCTTCCAAGTTATTTTTTGCCCATCACCGCTTAATCTTGTTTATACTTTTTGCAGCATGTAGTGACTGCACTCACAATACATGGGAGTTCTACACCATCAAGTGCTGACATGTTTGTTACCTAGAGAATTCTAGCTGACTTATTGTCAGTCATAAATATTGCACAATTATAGTTTTCCATTCTTGTCCTCATGCCTTTAGAAAGTGTTATGTAATGGAAATGGCTTCATCACTTTTTGTTCTTTATGTATGTATGCTCAGTGCAGACTGCTGCTTTGCATGTGTATTGTAAAACCTAAATCAGTTTTCACTTGTAAATATCTGACATTATACCAGAAAATCATCAGTGATACCAAGGAAGCCTTGGTAAATGAGAAACTGATATGGCAGAAAGTTTGTACTTACTGTAGTGTGACTGAGTTTCAATCATACATGTCTCTGACAACATGTAGACCACACTGATGCTGCTTAGCCACCTCTTTGTGGATGTGGAAGCACAGAAGAAGTAAACACCTGTTCTTTGGATGCGACAGTCGAGGACGACAATCCGATAGGTTTATTCGGTGTCAGGTGGCATTAACATTTCTCTTCTAACACCTGTGCCAATGCTCCTGGTGACAAGAGACTACTGGCTACACAAGGAACTCTTTCTTTTCCCAGATGCACATAATATGTAATAACTGATACAATATATTGATACATGTAAACAGATGAATCGGGGTAGAACTGAGATAGAGGAAAGTTTTTTTTCATCATTGCATATACGTGTATACTCAAACTGAAATTTACAATATACTCGCAATTGTAAATGTGTACTGAATGTACAGCTATCAGAGGATGAATACATAAAAATGTATATCTGAATTTGTATGCTAATTTATACAAGTTAATACAGTTAACTATGACTGACTCACCTCAGACCTATGTAGCAAGAATATTGATAGTACTTCTATCATTAATTTAAATCAATGAGTTACCAGTTTTGCACTTTGTACCTCCCATTATGGTTCTATCTCTGAATTTTGTTTTAACTGGCCCAACACAGTAGCAGATACAGTACCCCATTATTTTGAACCTTTACCTTAGTGAGATATGTGTACCTCTCAAGGCAATTGACTAAGATTTTTGAATCCAACATAATTAAACCAGATAGAAAGGTGCTAAGAAATTAAAGATTAAAAACTAAGTAGATAGCTGTAGAGAAAGAGAACTAAAAGGCAATAAAAGAAAAGAAAATCTGAGCTTTTTTGTGGGAGAACACTCGGAGGAAAAAATATCCAAGATGAGATGCCCCCCCCCCCCCCCCCCCCCCGCCCCGCTCCCCCATCACCATCTATACCATCTCATGCTATGTGTCAGCATCGAAACTATCTTCCCGAGAAACATCAATCTTGATGCATCGCCACATTCTGTTGCTGGCGTGTGCAAATGCCGCTAATTGAAACACATTGTGCAATGTTGTCACATTCCATTCCATCCAGTTTTGCCACATAGGAATTGATCTTTCATGTGCAGACAATGTGGCTCTGCCCAGAATGGCAGTCATGTGATTGACATGATCTGGCGACATCTCCCAGCAACAGCACAAACTAGTGTCACTGTTTTCTTACATTTCCATGAAATAGAGCTACATGTACAGCTAGTGTTTAGTCCTGTAAATTGGAATGCAGCATTTAGGAAGTAATTAACAGCAATTCTGTGAACTCTTCTGTTACTATATCTGTCATTTGATAAAGTGTATGCACTACGATACTGGAATTCTGAGCTCTGTTCCCCTGCTTGCAGAAAAATAATAAGGAATCAATTATTGGTTTGCCTTTTTGCATCTACACAACTGTTTGTATACTTGCAAAAAGGTGGACCCATCATTAACTCATTATTGTATGTACTGTAGTGTGTAATTGTAATATTTCATTCCCACATGTAGAGAGTGTGATGTGTTTTTCTTTATGATTGTGTTGCAGATTGTGGGTATATATTCATTTGATTCTTACAATATTGCCACCAAGTAAACATCCTCTTTTGCATTGTCCCTGTCAGTCTACACCCACTCATCATTTCACTCGTCTATGTCTCCATGTTAATCTGTTGACACATCAGCTTTTACCTTTTAACTTATGCAACTCTCTGTCTGCCTTTTATATTTTGCAAAACATTCATTTGCCACTTCCTCTGTGACAATATTTTAATTAATCAACAAATCAGCCTTTTGTATTTTAACTTATGCAACTACCCGTCTTTCAATGCCGGCCACTGTGACAGAGAGGTTCTAGACGCTTCAGTCTGGAACCACGTGACTGCTACAGTCACAGGTTCGAATCCTGCCTCAGGCATGGAAGTGTGTGATGTCCTTAGGTTAGTTAGGTTCAAGTAGTTCCAAGTTCTAGGGGACTGATGACCTCAGATGTGAAGTCCCATAGTGGTCAGAGCCATTTCAACAATTAGTCTTTTCACTTTCATTTTGTCTTTTTGACAACCTCCAAGTGTAATTTTGTAGTATGTTTTAAAATTTTTACCCTCATATGTCTGAAGAGTGGCGACTTGTGTCCACTGACAGGACATGCTCCACCCATATGGGGCTAGGGGTATGAAATGACAATAGAGAAAGAAAAATGGTACTGACGTGCACCAACTGACTAGAAGTCTCTAGCACTAGTTCATTTGTTGTTGCTACTTTGTGATGCTTTGCATCCATATCTGTTCATCCATGTAGTTTGCTTGTGTCATTGAGACAGTCTTTTGTGTGTGTATTCATCGTCATCATCATTATCATATCCTTGCCACCATCACAGCCTCCACCTCTGCTGTAGTCGTCTGCCGCCTCCTCTTAGTCACCATTCCCATCAACGCCACCGTCACACTGTACTCGCCATCTCTGTCTTTGTCCCTGTCACTGCCACCCTCATCTGCTGTCGTCACATCTCACCAGATGTCAGTGCCATCTTCCCCACCATACTGGCGATACTTCGCTGCCGATATTAATCATCTACCTTCCATCCCCTGTTTCTTTTGACCCCACAGTGGACACTCCACCCTCTCCTCTGCTCCCACTTCACTATGTGGAGCACTTTCTCCGGCCCACCACGTTATGTCCACACTCCCCTTCTAATAGTCTCACCCCACCCATAGTCACTCCCTTTGCCTACCCTGCCCTTCCTATCCCTTCCCACAACCTCTTCCACATCGTCTACCACATCATTTACCTATCCCCCATTTCCAACTTTTCCCAAACCAAGCACCTACTCAGCAACTCCAGCCAAACTAATAACTAGTCAAGCTACCGTTGCAATGCCTGAAACCACATTACAATCAACAAGTAACCAAATCTCCTTGAGCCTTCTGCAAGGACCTGCACCAAGTCACATCCCACCTTTTCCAATTCCCCAACCCCCACCCCAACACACAACCACCAGAAACCCATAAAAGTACTCTAAAGCAGACCCCATTTCCAGTACCATACTCAAAAAACCACAAACAACTCCTGACCCTATCAAACACAGCCCACCCCACCCACCATTCACCTTCTGTCATAGCTGTGTTCACTTTCATTCTCTCCCTTGCTGACCCCTAATTCCTAAATGCCGAATCCATCACTCTAGATGTAAGGAAATACATCTCTCACATTTCCATCACTCAAATCATCCCCCCACAAAGATTCTGACCACATCAAATCCACAAACCCCAACTTCCATTCCAACCACCTCTTCAAAATCCCATGCACTACCTTCGGCATCATGCCTCCCTCACTCCATTCAGTATCACATCTAAACAACTCCAGCCTCCTCACCGTCCCCCTGCTTTCACTGCCATAAAAACAATGAATGGCTCCGAGATCATGACAGAGGAGGTGGCTGCAAAATAAGTTCCAGTCATGCTTTAGAAATATGTAGCTGTTATGTCTCACAAAGAGACGTCTACACTGGTGGGATTGACTTTTTGAAACCTTCTATATGGGGATGTAGCTCTCATTTGCAAGTAATTGATGAAAATATGCTGGAATTTTATGTGATGCTCAACAGCAATTGAAAGAGAAGTATTGTGTAGACTTGCTCTATGGTGTAATGTGCTGAAGGCCAAGGGTTGAAATCTCGTTGAGTGCTTCAATTTTTTTTTTTTAATTTTTAATTGTTAATTTTTTTCCTAACAAACATCACATTAAATTCTAGTTTTTCTTTTTTTATTTTTTTTTTCCTTAACTCACAAATAAAAACCTACCAAGGTGAATGGCTGCAGGATGTGATAGCTGGGATCTTAACTTACATCACCCTATAGATGGTTTCATAAAGTGAATCCCACCACTGTGGACCGCTCCTTGTCAGGTTCCACATTCCTTATGCAGGTCTTCACAGAGTCTGTGAGGAGAGATCCCTGATGTACAATGGCCAGTATTAAGTTGAACCTTCCAAATCTCTTCCACAGTGCTACCACTGCCAAAAATTTCACATTTACAATGACAATTCATTCCTGAACGTAAAGATCCTCCCACCCATTCTCACTCTAAAGTCTCTCACTTCCTCAAACAATGTTCCAAACTCGCCTCCCCTCCCACCTGCAATTACGACTATCCTGCTTACTCTAAGTGCAAGACCAACTCCCCAATCAACAAACCAGATTTAATAGTACCTGCCTTGTTTAGATTAGATTTACTTTCATTCCAATTGCTCCATAGTGAGGAGGTCCTCTAGGGTGTAGAACATGTCTGAAAAACAATAATACATGACAAATGTCTACAACTGAAACAAATAAGCTATTTTACCTTGCACAGGTCCCAAGTGGAATGATCCTCATTTTTTTAAATGAACGCTATATGAAAGAATCATTTTACAACCACTAATGCATTGAATATAACTACTACAATACTTATTTACAATGAGCACTTTACTGCCCTGAAATAATGGTGTGTGTGTGTGTGTGGGTGTGTGTGTGTGTGTGTGTGTGTGTACACACAAATCTGTCGGTTCTACTGAGAAATTCATCAATGGAGTAGTAGGAGTTGGCCACCAATAAATCCTTTTGGCTTCTCTTAAACTGAGTTTCATTGGTTGTTAACCTTTTTATGGCTGGTGGCAAGTTATTGAAAATGTGTGTTCCTGAATAATGCACATCTTTTTGTACAAGAGTAAGTGACTTTAAATCCTTGTGAAGGTTATTCTTATTTCTAGTACTGATTCCATGAAATTGAGCTGTGATATATTTTTAATGACAAATTTCAATAAGGAATAAATATATTGGGAAGCAGTAGTTAGTATCCCTAGTTCCTTAAGCAGGCTTCTGCAGGATGTTCTTGAGTTCACACCACACATAACTCTTATGCACGGTTTTGTGCCCGGGAAACTTTAGCTTGGCTTGATGAATTACCCCAAAAAATAACCCCATATGACATTATGGAATGAAAGTAAACATAGTATGCCAGATTTTTCATTTGTATATCACCCATGTCTGACACAATTCGCATTGCAAATAGAGATTTGTTAAGACGCTTCAGCAGTTCTGTGGTGTGGTCCTCCCAGTTGAATTTATTATCAAACTGTAATCCCAAGAATTTACCACTGTCCACTTCTTCTTTTTTATTTATTTTATTTATTTATTATCATCCAAATGATCACATCTAAAAAGAAAGATGATGAAACTTACCAAACAAAAGCGCTGGCAGGTCGATAGACACACAAACAAACACAAACATACACACAAAATTCTAGCTTTCACAACCAATGGTTGCCTCGTCAGGAAAGAGGGAAGGAGGAGGAAAGACAAAAGGATATGGGTTTTAAGGGAGAGGGTATGGAGTCATTCCAATCCCGGGAGCGGAAAGACTTACCTTAGGGGGAAAAAAGGACAGGTATACACTCGCACACACACACATATCCATCCACACATACACAGACACAAGCAGACATTTGTAAAGGCAAAGAGTTTGGGCAGAGATGTCAGTCGGGGCGGATGTACAGAGGCAAAGATGAAGTTGAAAGACAGGTGGGGTATGAGCGGCGGCAAATTGAAATTAGAAATTAGCGGAGATTGAGGCCTGGCGGATAGCGAGAAGAAAGGATATGCTGAAGGGCAAGTTCCCATCTCCGGAGTTCTGACAGGTTGGTGTTAGTGGGAAGTATCCAGATAACCCGGACGGTGTAACACTGTGCCAAGATGTGCTGGCCGTGCACCAAGGCATGTTTAGCCACAGGGTGATCCTCATTACCAACAAACACTGTCTGCCTGTATCCATTCATGCGAATGGACAGTTTGTTGCTGGTCATTCCCACATAGAACGCTTCACAGTGTAGGCAGGTCAGTTGGTAAATCACGTGGGTGCTTTCACACGTGGCTCTGCCTTTGATCGTGTACACCTTCCGGGTTACAGGACTGGAATAGGTGGTGGTGGGAGGGTGCATGGGACAGGTTTTACACCGGGGGCGGTTACAGGGGTAGGAGCCAGAGGGTAGGGAAGGTGGTTTGGGGATTTCATAGGGATGAACTAAGAGGTTGCGAAGGTTAGGTGGACGGCGGAAAGACACTCTTGGTTGAGTGGGGAGGATTTCATGAAGGATGGATCTCATTTCAGGGCAGGATTTGAGGAAGTCGTATCCCTGCTGGAGAGCCACATTCAGAATCTGATCCAGTCCCGGAAAGTATCCTGTCACAAGTGGGGCACTTTTGGGGTTCTTCTGTGGAAGGTTCCGGGTTTGAGGAGATGAGGATGTGGCTCTGGTTATTTGCTTCTGTACCAGGTCGGGAGGGTAGTTACGGGATGCAAAAGCTGTTTTTAGGTTGTTGGTGTAATGGTTCAAGGATTCCGGACTGGAGCAGATTCGTTTGCCACGAAGACCTAGGCTGTAGGGAAGGGACCGTTTGATGTGGAATGGGTGGCAGCTGTCATAATGGAGGTACTGTTGCTTGTTGGTGGGTTTAATGTGGACGGACGTGTGAAGCTGGCCATTGGACAGGTGGAGGTCAACGTCAAGGAAAGTGGCATGGGATTTGGAGTAGGACCAGGTGAATCTGATGGAACCAAAGGAGTTGAGGTTGGAGAGGAAATTCTGGAGTTCTTCTTCACTGTGAGTCCAGATCACGAAAATGTCATCAATAAATCTGTACCAAACTTCGGGTTGGCAGGCCTGGGTAACCAGGAAGGCTTCCTCTAAGTGACCCATGAATAGGTTGGCATACGAGGGGGCCATCCTGGTACCCATGGCTGTTCCCTTTAATTGTTGGTATGTCTGGCCTTCAAAAGTGAAGAAGTTGTGGGTCAGGATGAAGCTGGCTAAGGTAATGAGGAAAGAGGTTTTAGGTAGGGCGGCAGGTGATCGGCGTGAAAGGAAGTGCTCCATCGCAGCGAGGCCCTGGACATGCGGAATATTTGTGTATAAGGAAGTGGCATCAATGGTTACAAGGATGGTTTCCGGGGGTAACAGACTGGGTAGGGATTCCAGGCGTTTGAGAAAGTGGTTGGTGTCTTTGATGAAGGATGGGAGACTGCATGTAATGGGTTGAAAGTGTTGATCTACGTAGGCAGAGATGCGTTCGGTGGGGGCTTGGTAACCAGCTACAATGGGACGGCCGGGATGATTGGGTTTGTGAATTTTGGGAAGAAGGTAGAAGGTAGGGGTGCGGGGTGTTGGTGGGGTCAGGAGGTTGATGCAGTCGGGTGAAAGGTTTTGTAGGGGGCCTAAGGTTCTGAGGATTCCTTGAAGCTCCGCCTGGACATCAGGAATGGGATTGCCTTGGCAAACTTTGTAAGTAGTGTTGTCTGAAAGCTGACGCAGTCCCTCAGCCACATACTCCCGGCGATCAAGTACCACAGTTGTGGAACCCTTGTCCGCCGGAAGAATGACGATGGATCGGTCAGCCTTCAGATCACGGATAGCCTGGGCTTCAGCAGTGGTGATGTTGGGAGTAGGATTAAGGTTTTTTAAGAAGGATTGAGAGGCAAGGCTGGAAGTCAGAAATTCCTGGAAGGTTAGGAGAGGGTGATTTTGAGGAAGAGGAGGTGGGTCCCACTGTGACGGAGGGCGGAACTGTTCCAGGCATGGTTCAATTTGGATAGTGTCTTGGGGAGTTGGATCATTAGGAGTAGGATTAGGATCATTTTTCTTCGTGGCAAAGTGATATTTCCAGCAGAGAGTACGGGTGTAGGACAGTAAATCTTTGACGAGGGCTGTTTGGTTAAATCTGGGAGTGGGGCTGAAGGTGAGGCCTTTGGATAGGACAGAGGTTTCGGATTGGGAGAGAGGTTTGGAGGAAAGGTTAACTACTGAATTGGGGTGTTGTGGTTCCAGATTGCGTTGATTGGAATTTTGAGGTTTTGGAGGGAGTGGAGCTGGAAGTGGGAGATTGAGTAGATGGGAGAGACTGGGTTTGTGTGCAATGAGAGGAGGTTGAGGTTTGCTGGAAAGGTTGTGAAGGGTGAGTGAGTTGCCTTTCCGGAGGTGGGAAACCAGGAGATTGGATAGTTTTTTAAGGTGGAGGGTGGCATGCTGCTCTAATTTGCGGTTGGCCTGTAGGAGGATGCTCTGAACAACAGGTGTGGATGTGGGAGAGGAAAGATTGAGGATTTTTATAAAGGATAGGAGTTGATGGGCGTGTTGATTGGCTGAGTGGATGTGTAGGTGAAGGATTAGGTGGGTGAGGGCAATGGATTGTTTGGTTTGGAACTGGTATAGGGACTGATGGAAAGAAGGGTTGCAGCCAGAGATGGGAACTTTAAGTGTGAGGCCTTTGGGGGTGATGCCAAATGTCAGACAAGCCTGAGAAAATAAAATATGGGAGTGTAATCTGGCTAGGGCGAAGGCATGTTTGCGGAGGGAATGTAAATAAAACTTAATGGGGTCGTTGTGAAGGTGTTGTGAGGGTGACATGGTACTAGAAGGTGGAAAGTGGAACACGAGGCAGAAATGAAAATGAAAATAAATATGAAAAAATATATGGGGAGAGATAAAGGTAAAATTAGAAAGCAAATGGAGATCTGGTGTGAAAAAAGGCGAAAAAGGGTTGGTTAGGGCTGGGCTATGTTGATCCTGTGGTGAACTTGTGTAGGTAGATAATGATGTGCATAAAGGTTAGGTGGTTGTGTTGCCACCAAAACACGTTAAAGGGTGGAGAAATTCGGGAAAATTTCGAAAAAACTACGTGAGGATGTATTAAAAGGAGTGGTTTGGTGGTGGCAGATTATGGAAATGAAGCTAACAATTGTTTGATGAAGAAATAATGACGTTAAAACCTGTGGGAAGCGGCTAAAAATGATCGGTGATGTGAGAAAAACGGAAATGGAAATAAAGCAAAAGTTATTAAAACTGCCGAAAGGGTTGTTTAATAGCTAAAAGGAACTGTTTGTGGACTGGAAACGGTGGATTTTATAGCAGCAAAGCGGGAAAAAAAAAAATTTTTTTTTTTTTTTTTTTTTTTTTTTTTTTTTTTTTTTTTTTTTTTTTTTTTTTTTTTTGGTTATGGTTTCGTAGTGATTTACGTATTATTACGTATTATTGAGTGTATATCGACGGGATAAAATTGTATACTGGATTACGGTAAAAAAGGAGAAGGTGAATAGAAAGTGAAACTGCTGGCAAAAACAGAAGGAGGAAATAAGACGACAGAAAAGACTTCGAAATGTAACAGTGACAGTAACAATAACGATAACAATAACAAACGTGATTGTTGGCTTCAAATTAATGATATGAATATAATAGAGGGAAACATTCCACGTGGGAAAAATATATCTAAAAAGAAAGATGATGAAACTTACCAAACAAAAGCGCTGGCAGGTCGATAGACACACAAACAAACACAAACATACACACAAAATTCTAGCTTTCGCAACCAATGGTTGCCTCGTCAGGAAAGAGGGAAGGAGAAGGAAAGACAAAAGGATATGGGTTTTAAGGGAGAGGGTAAGGAGTCATTCCAATCCCGGGAGCGGAAAGACTTACCTTAGGGGGAAAAAAGGACAGGTATACACTCGCACACACACACATATCCATCCACACATACACAGACACAAGCAGACATTTGTAAAGGCAAAGAGTTTGGGCAGAGATGTCAGTCGGGGCGGATGTACAGAGGCAAAGATGAAGTTGAAAGACAGGTGGGGTATGAGCGGCGGCAAATTGAAATTAGAAATTAGCGGAGATTGAGGCCTGGCGGATAGCGAGAAGAAAGGATATGCTGAAGGGCAAGTTCCCATCTCCGGAGTTCTGACAGGTTGGTGTTAGTGGGAAGTATCCAGATAACCCGGACGGTGTAACACTGTGCCAAGATGTGCTGGCCGTGCACCAAGGCATGTTTAGCCACAGGGTGATCCTCATTACCAACAAACACTGTCTGCCTGTATCCATTCATGCGAATGGACAGTTTGTTGCTGGTCATTCCCACATAGAACGCTTCACAGTGTAGGCAGGTCAGTTGGTAAATCACGTGGGTGCTTTCACACGTGGCTCTGCCTTTGATCGTGTACACCTTCCGGGTTACAGGACTGGAATAGGTGGTGGTGGGAGGGTGCATGGGACAGGTTTTACACCGGGGGTGGTTACAGGGGTAGGAGCCAGAGGGTAGGGAAGGTGGTTTGGGGATTTCATAGGGATGAACTAAGAGGTTGCGAAGGTTAGGTGGACGGCGGAAAGACACTCTTGGTTGAGTGGGGAGGATTTCATGAAGGATGGATCTCATTTCAGGGCAGGATTTGAGGAAGTCGTATCCCTGCTGGAGAGCCACATTCAGAATCTGATCCAGTCCCGGAAAGTATCCTGTCACAAGTGGGGCACTTTTGGGGTTCTTCTGTGGAAGGTTCCGGGTTTGAGGAGATGAGGATGTGGCTCTGGTTATTTGCTTCTGTACCAGGTCGGGAGGGTAGTTACGGGATGCAAAAGCTGTTTTTAGGTTGTTGGTGTAATGGTTCAAGGATTCCGGACTGGAGCAGATTCGTTTGCCACGAAGACCTAGGCTGTAGGGAAGGGACCGTTTGATGTGGAATGGGTGGCAGCTGTCATAATGGAGGTACTGTTGCTTGTTGGTGGGTTTAAGGTAAGTCTTTCCGCTCCCGGGATTGGAATGACTCCTTACCCTCTCCCTTAAAACCCATATCCTTTTGTCTTTCCTTCTCCTTCCCTCTTTCCTGACGAGGCAACCATTGGTTGCGAAAGCTAGAATTTTGTGTGTATGTTTGTGTTTGTTTGTGTGTCTATCGACCTGCCAGCGCTTTTGTTTGGTAAGTTTCATCATCTTTCTTTTTAGATATATTTTTCCCACGTGGAATGTTTCCCTCTATTATATTCATATCATTAAAATGATCACATCTGTGATATAGGATTTGTCAGGATAAATTTTAACAACTATATAATATCTTTACAAAATTTGTATCTGTGCTGAATTCATATTAATCTATCTTACGTTTAATACAATATACAACTAATAAGTGTTTTTATAACATAATTTATTATGCACTGATGTAATTTCATATGTCACATTAACTTAAACATATATTTTATACAGTTGCGCAGAGATATTCACTTATGCTGTAATAGCATTTGTCAAGCATGTGGGTCTTTAGAACAGTTTTAAATTTATCCTCATTTTCCAGCTCTTTGATATGTTTTGGTAGTGCATTAAAAAGTTTGATGCCTTGATTACATACATGTTTCTGGCTTCGGGTCCTTGTTACAGCTTGTATGTGGAGATCTTTACATTGCCGTGTATCATAATTATGGAAGTCTGTATTGGTTTTCATTTTGTCCTGATTTCTTTTGATCACCAACAGACATTTCAGAATGTATAATGATGGAATTGTTAAAATTTTCAATGCTTTAAAAAGGGGCCTACAATGTGTTTGAGGTGGGCTGTGGTTCATTATCCGAATAGCACGTTTTTGTAATATGTAAATCTCATTTAGACGACAATTTGTTTTTCCCCAGAATACTATCCCATAGGATGCAATGGACTGAAAATAGCCAAAATATACTAATCTGGTACAGTCATTACTACAAACTCTTGAAATTATTCTAAGCACAAAGCATGCTGAATTTAGTTTTAGTGCTAAGTTCACCACATGGTCCTTCCAATTAATCTTCTCATCAATGTGCATACCCAGGAATTTTGCACACTGTACTCTTTCAAGTTGTTTGCCCTCGATGGTGGGATTTAGGTCGTCCTGTTCACTTATTTTTCCATATAGCACATAATTAGTTTTTTTTTTTGCATTCAGTGTTAGCTTGTTAGCACTAAACCATTTTTGTATATCTTGTAGGACATGGTCCACAGTAATGTACAATTACTGCTTCATATCACTAACTATTAAACTAGTATCATCAGTAAATAACATGATTCTAGCTTTTCTCTCTGACACCTGAATATCATTAATGTAAATGAGGAACAGCAAGGGACCTAATACACTTCCTTGGGGTACTCCTACTGTGACCTCCCTTAGATCTGATCTTAGTTTAATTTTTTGATTAATATTTGGTGCTGTAATTTCAACCACCTGCATCCTCTTTTCCAGATAAGACTCAAACCACTTTTTTACCGGTCCTCTGATACCTATAGCTTCAAGCTTTTTCAAAAGTATGCTGTGGTCAACAGTGTCAAAGGCTTTTGACAAATCTAGATTTATCCCAACTACACTATTTCCCTCTTCCAATTTAGTGATTACTTCTTTTGTGTATTCTAGTACAGCTGTTTCGGTACTTCTCCCAGCTTGAAATCCATGCGGATTACTGTTTATCAGATTGTGCATATTAAGGTAATGTGTGACTCTATATTTCATTAATATCTCTAGAACTTTAGAGAAAGTTGGGAGGAGTGAGACAGGTCTGTAGTTTTCTATTTTAAGTTTATCACCCTTTTTCAACAGGGGAATGACTTTAGAAATTTTCAGTTTTTGTGGAAACATGCCCTCAGCCATTGACAAGTTTGCAATGTGCGCCAATGGTTTCGCTATCTGATTAGCTGTTTTCTTTACTAATATTATTGGCACCTCATCTACTCCAGCTGACATCTTGGACTTCAGACTTTTAATCACTTTTAAAACTTCCTTTTCATTTGTTGGAACTGCCATCATACTGCTGGCTGCCTTGGGTGCTTCCATCTTAATCTGCTCCCCAAGATTGCTGCTTAATGTCTGGGGAACATTTAAAAAGTAATTATTTATATAATTAGGCATGGCATATTTATCTACCATTTTATTCTCCTCATCTGTTAGAATAATTTCCTTGACTTTGGTAGGTACCCCGGTTTCTTTTCTCACAATTTCCCATGCTATTTTAGTTTTATTTCTGGACTGTTTTATTTCCATATTATTACTTAATAACTTTGCATTTGCAACTACTCTGCGGTATATTTTCCTATACCTCTTTACATATTCTATAAAATCAATATATGTACACTCCCTCAACTCTGAATTCAGTTTTTTCATATTTTCACATGATTTCTTAATTCCAAGAGTCATCCAAGAACTTGACTTTGCATATCCAGTAGACTTGATTCTGGTCAGTTTCTTTGGAAAACACATCTCAAAGTTCATCATATAAATCGATGCAAATACACTATATGCCTCATCTGTACTTGACTGTTTCATAACATCTAACCAATTTTCATTTTCTAAGATACTTATGAACTGATGACAGCTGTCCACAGAGAAGTTTCTTTTGTAAATATTATTTACACCTTTATCTTCCTTTGACCTTAAAGGGATTTCAATGGTGAGAGCATTGTGGTCAGACAATCCTAAATCTATGTTTGTTACCTCTATGTCAGTTTCTGACATATTTGAGAAAATGTTATCTATGAGGCTATTGGAGGTATTTGTTATTCTAGTTGAATTGTTTATGTATGAAGACATGTTGAAACTCTTTAATATGTCCAAAAATTGCCTTTTTTGTTGACTTTCAACTAGAAGATTAATATTGAAATCACCACAAAGAATAATCACAGTTTCTTTTTTGTAAATAGTATTTAGCAACAATTCTAATTGATCAAAAAAGACTTCTATGTTTCCACATGGTGACCTATAGACTGTTATGACTATGACTTTTTCCATCAGGCCATATAGCTGGACAGCACCTGCTTCAAAAAACTTTTCAATACTTAAGTTCTCTGCTTCACATCTCTTTTTAAATTCTAACTCTTGTCTAAGGTAAATACCGACTCCACCACCTTTTGCAATTTTCCTACTATAATTATTTGCCAGTTTAAAGGGAATTCATGTGCTTGTCATCGTATGTTAGGCATATACCCGTGGGACACCCCTTACAAGTTCCGAACTGCATTTAGAGTGTTTTTTCAAAGTTAATTGACATTAATTGGTTAGGAACCAGTGATTAATGTCTACAAATATTTTATTAGCCGATCTTTCTAAGGCTACACTTGATTTGCTATTTATTGCAATGTTTTGTATCATTGGCAAACAAAACAAGATTGGCATCTGATTATGTTACTGATGAAAGGTCATTGATATACACAAGAAAATGTAAGGGCCCTAAAATGGAACCTTGTCCCATTGATCATTCAATCCATCCCAATACCTCACTCTGACCAACTCCCACTGGCGAAAATATCGGATTCCTCTCCGTCGCCCTCCAAAATATTCACTCCTTCCAATGACTGCATACCATGAAACAAATTTCCCCAGCTGGCCACTCCACCTTCCATCTCAGTACCCAAGCTGCCTACTCCCAAAACCAAGTCCACTTTGTCTTTACTTGTCTTGACACCTCATTTAAACCTCTCAACCCCCTCACCCACACAGCCCTCTCCCCAGATTTTCATCATGGTGTGACAGCAATACGGCATCCTATACCACAACATTCGCACCATACCCACTACAAACTCCTTGTAATGCATACCCTCTGCCAACACAATGCTGATACCTTCCTCCATAATGAGATGTCTCTCCCTGTATCCTTCTCTGCGCAGATAGTCTCCTTCTCTTGGCCAGAGGTGGAGTTACAATCAGCCACCACAAGAACATCTCCATTTGCTTAAGCTTAGCCCCTTCTTCAAAGCCCTGACTGTCAACTGTGCTACTGTCTATGTCTGGCCTAATAATCCCCTACCCTACAATTTCCTCACCCATGTTATCCACACCTTCACCTATATCATTGCTGCTGACCTAAAAATCCATAATAGATGTCCAGCATAAATCCAGCAGTGATGTCAGTTTACATACTTCCTCCAAGGTCACATTGTCCCCATCCCACAGCACACCTGGCCTGAAAGCAACACCACCCTAGACATTTTCCTAGCACCTCCCAACCACCTACCTGTACTCCTAACCATCTCCTATGCACAACCTCATCCCTGTGCACACCATCACCAGCTCCATACGAGAGTTATCCAAGACTACTCTAGCACCAACTGGAATGTGTACTGGGAATCCGCAGACATCCAGTTAGGAAGCCATCCCCTCATCTTCCAGCAACCTCACAATATCCCTGATGCCACATTCTTCCTGCAGTAGACTTTGTCAGACACTGTATTCACACACATTCCTACAGAGTCCATATATCCTCACCATCCCACACTCCACCCACAAACCCCACTCTTCCTCTGAGAATCCGATCACATGTACTATTTCTTCCTGCAAACTTGTGACAGGGATACACAACATGCCTCCGGCAAATTCAGTGACGCGTGAGGAATTTGGGAGTCTGGGACTGGCACCAGACATGTATCAGACTCGACACCCTCCATAAACTCTTCCAAGTACTGGAAAGCACTCCATTGACTCATGGGTAATAACCTGCTCCTCCACAACCACCATCCCTTACCTGACAGCTGGAACAAAATAGACCACATCTCATCCCATCTATCTGACATCATCTCCATCCCCGATGACCCTTGTTTTTATTACTCCCTGTTTTCTACTATCCATGAACATACTAATACTGCTACCCCACTCTTGGCTCCCAGCACTTGGACTATATACCACAAACAGAATAAACACACCTATCATAACACATGACATAGAAAAAGTACTTTGCAGAAAAAGCACCACATTCCCTGTTGCTGACCACATCATGTATCGACACCAAAAAGACTGTCCCCTATCCTTTCTAGTTACCCTTGCAACCCTTTGTACCACTATTCTCTCCACAGGTTACTATCCTGAACCTCCAAACTCCTGCTTTTCCACTAACCCCCTTCTGATACCTCCCTGCTACCACCCCATCAGCCTCACCTCAATGATTAGCAAGGTCTTCGAATCTGTCCTCTCCCAACACATCCATCAACACTTGAACCAACTCCACCTGTGACATTTGCCTACTTTATATCTTCGTTGATAGTCGTCAGTGTTGACGTACTGCATTTTTATACTATCTGAGAAATCGAGGGGTGGAGGTTCAACAATGACTATTGTAAACGATGTAGCCTGCAGTTGCACAGTTGCTTTTCACAGTTCTTTACTTTCATTGTTCACAACCCCACAATATTACACAGTTATATGGCCAGTTCCCTAGTGGTAAACTTTGGGTAAGCCTCATTAATAGTTAGCAGGCAAATGTCTGCATACCGTTGAACATCTATCAGCAGTAAAAACCTAACCACACAATTCTTGCAGAATAATGAGGTATGTGTGACACTAATGAACAGACACTGTCATTGTTTTAACATACGATCTATTTGTGTTACACTTATTTCACAGTTAAGTTGACGCATTGTTGAAGATCTAATCAATACAGGGTTTTTCATCTGAAAATTGGCCATGGACTAACTGTCTCAGGACCAAAAATAGGGCCTCTGTATATCCCCACAATAATAAGTACTGAAATTATAATTAAAACATAACTCATTCAATTAACTGAGTTTATAGAAAAATTCCTTCTTTTTAACAGTTTCTGCTACTACAAGGGTTAGCCTGAATTATTTGTTTAAATGATGAAATTAATAGGTATAGTTATACAGACAATACGTTTGACAAACCTGGTAATTATTTTAGAATTAATTAAGGGCTGGCTTTGGTAACATGTTTTCGAATAGAGCCAAATAAATACTTTAAGAATGTAGTGGTTCTTCTTCCAAATGTTTATAATGAGTACAGAATTTGTATTTGTTTATAATTCAACAGTAGAATCAAAGTCACAGAACAGTTACTGATTTCACCCTATAACAAAGGAAAGTGATGGTCAAAATAAATTATGAAATTGGACACACATAAAACTGAGCACAAAATTATTCTTGGTGCTATATTTCTTATGAATGGGGGCCAGACTTTCTCTTTTATGAAAATGAAGGTTATACTCACGTATGTTGACAATAATTAGTCAAAAATGAATTTAAGGAGGCAGATGGCTAAACAAGAAAGGAAGTAAAGAGATCCCAGCTTGCTTCATCACATTACCCCCTCATTAGATTGACCAGATAGATATTACAAGGAGCTAACTGGGCAGTTCAATGACCACAGCTGACCTCAAAAAGTGGGTTTAACCATCTACACACAAAAGAATATTACATCAGAAATCATGTTATAAAAATTACAATATGTAAGTTTTTCAAATTTCTACTTATATGAACTGGCCATATGAGAAACCCCATACAAAATATTTACCTACAGTGTATCATACAATGGCACAAAATATCCATTAGTATTTTTTTTAAATAAAGACTACCTCGACATTTTCATCATAAGTGATGTCCTTTTTGAATAAAATAAGATTACATTCTAAGATACATATTACTTTATACAAATCCAGTCTCACTTCAAACAACAAATGCTCATCGGTTGCAAAAAGTTAAATTGCACTGCACATTGCAGTTAATTTTTAGACAGAAAATTTCACTTGTTCGATGTTTAGTATTTCGCAAAAGCACTTTCACTCTTTTAAAGAGCTTTTTTTTTACACCAAGTCATTCACACCTTCTACAGGTCCAAGTGGCAGTTATTAAGGAAATGCACTGCTATCAGCTTCCTTGGAGGTGGTTCTCCTCAGCCACAGTACACGAAAAAGTAAGACAAAATACCCTATTTTTGTATGCTCACGTTTACTTCTAATTAAGTATAAGGAAAAACTGTTTCACACTAATGGTAAATAATGGTCATTACTTTATAAATAAATACATTAAATAGTTCTCATACCATCAAAATAATTACACTAAAATTGACTGTAGTCCAAAGGTGGAGACTAGTAAAAATTTTAAAATCAGGTACACATTACACTGCAAAATGTTACTCTAGGTCATAACTCCGTCTGTAATTGGTTAAACTTGAAAACTTTGGGTTTCTTTCCCATTTGAAATTCACTTAAATGCCAAGTCCTCATTTGAAATTCACTTCACCTATGGACTCCTATCACCTCCCAGAATGAGATTTTCACTCTGCAGTGGAATATGTGCTGATATGAAACTTCCTGGCAGATTAAAACTGTGTGCCAGACCGAGACTCGAACTCGGGACCTTTGCCTTTCGCAGACAAGTGCTCTACCACTGAGCTACCCAAACATGACTCACACCCTGTCCTTACAGTTTTACTTCTGCCAGTACCTCATCTCCTACCTTCTGAAAACTTTTTGTTATATGGACAGAAGATAAATAAATAAATATACCTACAAAGTGTATTTGTACGGAGTGAGGTGGCGCAGTGATTAGCACACTGGACTCGCATTTGGGAGGATGGTGGTTCAAATTAGCATACAGCTATCCTGCTATAGATTTTACCTCATTTCCCCAAGTCACTTTAGACAAATGCTGGTATGGCTCCTTTGAAAGGGCACAGGCGACTTCCTTCTCTAATCCTGTAGGATCAAAGGCCTTGCTGTTTGGTCCACTCCCCCAAATCAACCAGGAATTTGTATGAGTTGGCTGCTTCCAACAGTGACTCATGGATATTATAGTCATAGAATATTAATTTTTTGAAGTGCAATGTCTTACATTGCTGAACATTTAAAGCAAGTTGCCAATCTCTGCACCACTTTGAAATCTTATCAAGATCTGACTGAATATTTATGCAGCTTCTTTCAGATAGTTCTTCATTATAGATAGGTGCATCTTCCGTAAAAAGTCTGCTGTCAGTATTAATGTCGTCTGCAAGGTCATTAATGCACAACATGAACAGCAATGGACCCAACACACTTCCCTGAGGTATACCTGAAGTTACTGCGGCATCTGACCATGACTCTCCAACGAAGATAACATGTTGTGTCATCCCTACCAAAAAGTCATCAACCCAGTCACAGATTTCACTTGATACCCTTATGATCATAGTGTTGACAATAAGCGTGTGCATGGTACTGAGTCAAATGTTTTTTGGAAATCAACTAATACAGGCTTTCAATATTTCGTGAGAAAAGTGCAAGTTGGGTTTCACATGATTGATGTTTCCAGAATTCATACTGGTTGTCATTTAGGGAGTCATTCTGTTGCAGATAATTCATTATGTTTGAGCTCAGAATATGTGCTAAGATTCTGCAACAAATTGATGTCAAGGATATTGGATGGCAGTTTCGTGGATCATTTCTTCTACCCTTGTTGTAAATGAGTGTGATCTGTGTCTTTTTCCAAGAATAGGGCACTGTTTTTTGTTCAAGGGGTCTATGATAGGTTATAGTAAGAAGAGGGTCTAACACAGTCATAAATTCAGTATAGAATCTGACAGAAATACTTCCAGGCCCTAGAGCTTTGTTCAGCTTTAATGATTTCAACTGTTTCTCAATACCATTGATACTGAGACTTATTTCATTCATCTTATGAGTGGTACAAGGATTAAATTGAGGCCGTTCTCCTGGGTTTTCTGTTGTAAAGCAACATTTGAAAACAGAGTTACACATTTCAGCTTTTGCTTACTACCCTCAGCTTCAGTTTCTGTCTCATTCACTAGGTACTGGACACAAGTCTTGGTGCCACTAACAGCATTTACATACAACCAGAATTCCTTTTAGTTCTGTGAATGATCACCTGACAATATACTGCTATGGTACTCATTGAAAGAAACAGACATTGCTCTCTCGACAGCCAGCACTGGGTGTTTAAGAGCGTCAAGAAGAATGTTCGATATGAGTCATCAGCTCTGGCCAGTGATGTACTGTTAATGGCTGCTGTCATGCCACCTTTTGGTGTATGAATTCACACTTTTGCTGTTTGTTGGCAAAGCCAACTAATTTGGAAAAAAAGAAAAAGAACTGGTATTGGTGACACACTGATCTGTAGCTTGTGAGCAGGTGCAGTTAATGAAAGTGATAATAAAAATATGTGACTGTGGTGACAGATTGATCTATAGCTGTGTCCAATGTGTCAGTTGGGTTGGAAGGTGAAAATTTGGTTGTGCATTGGCAAAGACAGTGATTGTGACACTAAAAAATCCTGATTGTAGTTTTTGAAAAAATTGCCAATAACATCATGTTATAGTCACCACATTGTTAATGGTGTTCATTGCATGCTTCTTATGTCACAGGTCAAAGGCGACGACTCATCAAACATTCCTCTACATCTGTTTAAGAAACAGTTACTGCAACAATTTCACTACCTCTAACACAGTAAATCATGTGGACAGGTTTGTTAGGTATCTGACATGTCAAGATGTATATCTTAACATAGAGACATTGGGTCTCATGCTTGTGCCACATTCACAGTGTTTAGAGAGTGAAGGTATTAAGAGCATCTTCATTTATGGTACACTCTGCTTGGTGACTTGCTCATGCAAACTTAAATGATAAAGTAAGATGAAGCATTTATGGCAACAAAAGAGGCTTACACAACCTTGTAGTACAGTATGAGAGCAACTGAACAACGACTACCTACTGACTGGTTCTCTCAGGTAATATCCATACTTACAGGGTCTAGAGTTGAGTTCCTGAACACAAAACTCCTGAAGCAGTCAACACCCCCTCCCCCGTCCCATCCCAAAAAAAGACAATTTTGCAGATTTCTGAGTGCTGTTAAGTACAAAAAATACCTCCTCACATGTATTAGTATCTCAGTTTTTAATGCACACAAATAAACAATGAGAATAATTCGTAGAGTTGCAGATGACTGCCACACAGAGGCATCTGGACCAGGAAAAGTGTCTGATCATGCAGGCTGAGGTTTCCCACAGTTTCCTCAAGTGGGTTGGAGCAAACACCGAGACCACATCCCAAGAACAGCACATGGCAATTCTCCTTGTGCAATCAGAGTTTGCATTATATCTCTAATGACTTCATTATCTCCAAGGTGTTAAACCATAATCTTCTTTCCTTCTTTGAGTAAAATTTGATTTCAGCGCACATCAGCAAGCTTAATTTATTTAAAATAAACAGCAAATGATACAAATCAGTTTCAAATAATGCCAACAGCATCCTTTTCTAGGGACAGAGTCATGTTGTTCTCCTGGTTAACAACATTGCCAATTTTTAATGACACTTACAAAATCTCTGAATTTTAGATTTCCAAGACTATTAGCACTGTGGAAAAACTCAAAAGTAGAGGATTTCTTTGCTGTCTCCACTGTTATAAGAGACCAAAGGCCGCAGGATCAATGTACTGGTAGTCACTGGGGGCATATTTTCACTGTGAAGTCTAAACAATGATACAAATTGCCAGTGTTCTGAAGAAAAAGGAAAGTTGTAAAAATGGATCTTACATAAACCAGTGAACAGACGTAGGTAGCAACTCAAAGCAAAGGTGAAATAATGAAATATCGTTGCTACATGTCTGTGGAATTCTGATGTTTTCCTCCATCAGGTCCGGTCCAGAACAGTGTTACAGTAAGGAAACTCACTCAAATAACAAGTGGGAACTCCTTTAGGGGCACATGAATGATGCCCGGTACATCCTCACAAGCCTCTTGTGCAGGGAGGACTGAACAGAAACTAGACAATGTCTCCACAAAACACAGTTTGGGGTCAGGCTGTCATCAGGAGCAGCAACACTGTGGAGCTCCCAGCATGGTGACATGGAACTGTGCAGTCTACACTAAACATAGAAAATTAAACTCTGAGAGAATGGGACAATAATCATCTTGAGGGCATTAAATGAGGAAAGAATAAAAACAGTTGCACAGATTACTTCTAGGTCCAAGGCAGTAGGTGTACTATAAAAGGTGACTCACTGAAACAGTCCAGCACCATGTTGAACGGATACATTTCTAATGGTACAAATATTACAATATGTACACATTCTTAATAACTTACCTGCAGTTTCACAGTTCAGTTGCGCTACCATAAATTGGTTACAAAGAAAACAAATTTGTTAGGTTAGGTTCGAATGTTGATAACTCAGACTGACTGTTGAAAGAATGCTGATTTTGAGGTAAATATTGTGAAAGATGCAACACCAATGTAGGTACTTGAGATTGCAATGAACAGTGCACTTCAAATTAAGCAGGTGACGCTGAAGGAATAGTGAGAACTGACTGAAAATCTGTTACAGTTTGATGTCCCACACATTATGTCCTCAAAACCCCATCATGAGAGAGCACATTTAACCATGTAGGTTGAGTCAGGTTATAGGTAGTCAGGCATACATCCACTGGAGGATTCTTCCACAAGGGTACCACAACCAAAGATTCAGTATCAGTCTTACATCACATGTGTTACTTACTGAAATTAACAGGAAACATAAAAATGAGGAGAGAAGAAATAGGACAGAGGACATCAGCCCACTGAAAGGTAATGAAAGTGAAAGAGAGCCTCCTGAAATAGCAGACACCTTCAACATATATATTGTAACTGTAACAGATAAAATAAGACCACATATAACAGACGGAGAGAATACAGAGGCAAAAATTCTACCATTGCATTCATTACATTGACACAGAGGTTTCAAACACAATAAACCAACTAAAAGCCAAACATTTTTCTGTCTTAGGTGGTGTTACACCATTTCTCATAAAGGAATGCAGGAAAGTTTACCAAAAGACTCAACATCTTTATTGAATGCTACAATAGAGAAAAGCATTTTTTCAGAATCAGTAAAATCAAGTAATTTAAGAAATCAACAGAGGTGACTTAAGAAAATGCAGGCCAATATCATTTATTATCACTTCTACAAAACACTCTGAATTGATAACAAAGAATAGAATTGCCGGGCCTTAGTTCTGAGCTCCCTTGACAGCAATAGAATTTGTGTGGGATATTGAAGGACCTGTCAAAGGTGCCTGACTGCATGAATCATTATGACCTAATGGAAGACACCTTATTACCATGGGAGTCAAAGGAAATGCTGTTATGTTATGCAGTTACACATGGTGAACAGAAAGTAATGCACATACATCAAACATACTAATGGGGAAAATATAATCAGTTACTTATCTTAGCAACAAACTGTGAAACATCTTGTGATGCCCTTACTCTCAGTTTGCTGGAGTCCACAAGGAAAGAAGCAATAAATAAATAAACTAATAAAATTGAAAATTAATAAATGATCTCGGCCATCACGTCATTACTTTCAGATAATGAAGCTAAACTCTGGCTTCAGAAATAACACAAAACTGCAAGCCTGCAAAGGAATCTTCTCGAAACATATAAATACATACTATTTCATGGGTATTGGCAAACCAGGCTTGGATGAAGTGTATACAGGAAACAATAGTCTCCAACTTCTGCACACTGGTCAAGAAGCCATCTCAGCAGCTAAGGGATAATGGCAAGTATGACTTGTTCCACGATACAGTTTAACATCACAGTTCCTTACAAAAATACTACTTACCCAGATTACCTAAATTATTATCACAGTTTCCGAACAATATACTGATTGCTGCAATTAACCTCTTAACTTTAGAAATTGGTTGGTTGGTTGGTTTGGGGAAGGAGACCAGACAGCGTGGTCATTTGTCAACTTTAGAAATGTCAACAAATCTGTCTGCACAGCATTTATTAACAACTGCGATTTTGGTTTATCGTAGTGTTCTCAAGTGAACAGTTGTAATGACCATTTCAACTTTAAAAAACATTCTTTCCTAAAAAAAAAAAAACAGAATATTATTTAAAAAATTATAACACTTCACCACTTTGAAGTACTTATACTGCGAATGTAATTAATAAGCACCTAATTATTTAATGTAACAACGAAAATAATCAATTATTGATAACGTAATGTAAACGGATGGATAAAAAAATCTACTCACCAACTAGCTATAGGGGAAAAGTCACACAAAAGGGTTCAACTTTTACAAGCTTTCGGAGCCTGTGGCTCCTTCTTCTTGCAGAAGAGTTGAAAGTGATGGAAGAGGGGTGAAGGATGAGGACTGCAGAGGTTTAGGGGAAGGGGTGCAGTTCAGAAAATAACCCCGGGCCAGGGGAGACCTACCGGACAGAATGAGAAGGAAATACTCTCCCCCTACCACCCCTCCCAAATGATACCAAGCAGAAATTTGTTGATTAGGAATCATAAATAGGTATTTCCTCCAAAACTACCTGTACCGCCAAGAAATTTTTGTTAATAACTAAAACAGATGTGTATTTTAAGTTGATTTTATAATACACTACTGGCCATTAAAAATGCTACACCATGAAGATGACGTGCTACAGGTGTGAAATTTAACCGCCAGGAAGAAGATGCTGTGATATACGAATGATTAGCTTTTCAGAACATTCACACAAGGTTGGCGCTGGTGGCAACACCTACAACGTGCTGACACGAGGAAAGTTTCCAACCGATTCCTCATACACAAACAGCAGTTGACTGGCGTTGCTTGGTGAAACGTTGTTGTGATGTATCGTGCTAGGAGGAGAAGTGTGTAGCATCACATTTCCGACTTTGATAAAGGTCAAATTGTAGCCTATCACGATTTTGGTGTATCGTATCACGACATTGCTGCTCGTGTTGGTCGAGATCCGATGACTGTCAGCAGAATATGGAATCGGTGGGTTCAGGAGGGTAATACGGAATGCCGTGCTGGATCCCGACGACCTCATATTACTAGCAGTCCAGATGACAGGTATGTTAACCGCATGGCTGTAACGGATTGTACAGCCACGTCTTGATCTCGAGTCAACAAATGGGAACATTTGCAAGACAACAACCATCTGCACGAACAGTTCGACGACATCTGAAGCAGCACGGACTATCAGCTCGGAGACCGTGGCTGCGGTTACCCTTGACGCTGCATCACAGACAGGAGAGCCTGCGATGGTGTACTCCACAACTACCCTTGGTCCACGAATGGCAAAACGTAATTTTTTTGGATGAATCCAGGTTCTGTTTACAGCATTGTGATGGTCACATCCGTGTTTGGCGGCATCTTGGTGAACGCACATTGAAAGCGTGTAATCGTCTTCACCATACTGGCGTATCACCCAGCGTGATGGTATGGGGTGCCATTGTTTACATGTCTTGGTCACCTTTTGTTTGCATTGACGGCACTTTGAACAGTGGACGTTACATTTCAGATGTGTTACGACACATGGCTCTACCCTTCATTTGATCCCTGCGAAACCCTACATTTCAGCAGGATAATGCACGACCGCATGTTGGAGGTCCTGTTCGCGCCTTTCTGGGTTCAGAAAATGTTCGACTGCTGCCCTGGCCAGCACATTCTCCAGATCTCTCACCAATTGAAAATATCTGGTCAATGGTAGCCGAGCAACTGGCTCATCACAATACACCAGTCAATACTCTTGATGAACTGTGGTATCATGTTGAAGCTGCATGGGCAGCTGTAGCTCTTTGGAAAGATGGCGGCTAGTGTTAAAGTAAATCGTGTATCTCCGCAAAAAAAAGTAAAATTCGATGGAAAAAAGAAATCGTGTATGAGTTGTAAGGACGAGATATCAAAGCTAAATGAACGTATAAAAAGTCTACAATTCATAATCGGTACTCTAAAACAGGATATAAAAGAACTTCAATCGGGAAAATACGGGAAGCAAGAAGACACGGCCTCCACAGGAAAATGGGAATCAGTGACCGAAGAAAACTCTATCCAGGAAGATAAATCTCAAAGAAGCAGTGTAACTTTAATACAAAAAAACAGTGTGCAAAAATCGAGTGTAGTAAATCATGGAATACAGCCATCTGAAGAAAAACTGTTGCAAGGAACTGAAAGTAAACAAAAACGTGTGCAAACAAATAACTATAGCATGGTAGCAGAAAAGCATGAAAACAGATCAAACTTTCCTCGAAATCGCGAACTTCCAAACATACCGGTAGTGAAAAGTAAACTGTCAAATTCTCAAAGAAAGTTATTGACTGATTCTAATATCGTGTGCAAAAACAGAGTCAGTGTGCTATCAGAAAAAACGAACAGACAAAGTGAAGCAGATATACAAACGAAAGTTTCGGAACCGAAAACAACAAACGAAAACAGTCAACGTAAAAAACAAGATGCTGGCATTATTTATTTATTTTCTGATAGTCATGGAAAAGGACTGGCAAAGATCATGAACGAAAAATTAATAAATGAAAGTGTTATAGGATTTGTGAAGCCAGGCGCTCCACTGCGAGAAGTTACTCAGCATATTGACACACACAGTAACCATGGAAGTTGTAACTCTTGCATTATTTTAGCTGGCGCAAACGATGTCTACAAGAACGAGGCAAAATTCGCTTTGCGATCTTTAAGGGAAACATTGGCAAAAGTTATGGACATGAAAGTTTTCGTAATAAGCATCCCTATGAGACATGATCTCATCAAAACATCGTGTGTGAATACAGAAATCGAAGCAACCAACCGAAAGTTCGAGAAAATATGTAAGCTCTTCAGCAATGTGACATATATTAATGCAGACAGTCAAAAAAGAGAGAATTTCACTACCCATGGATTGCACAGAAACACGAAAGGGAAAGTAGCACTGTGCGATGCAATCATGGAACAATTAAACCGAAATCAGCCAGGCTTAGTACAGCCTCCAATTGCAGCAGCAGCAGCAACGGAATCACCAATTTCAAATAAAGAGAATATCACTCCAATGACTTCAGGAAGTGTTGAAGCGGCAAGAAGAGGATTCCCATCTAGCCTGGTTGCGGTTCCTCAAATTACAACTCCAAAAATTACAGCAGAAACGCCATCACACTACAAGTCAACTCGCCCAACACGAAACAGGAAAGAACCACAACGTTTTTTATGGCAAGTGGTTCCAGAGAAATGTTGATTTCATCTTCTAAAACATCGCTCTGGAAAGAAAACTTCAATTGTAAAAGTGTTAAAAATGATATGTCATGTGCAGCTGTCGAACATAAGGTAGGCCAAAACAACCTAGTAAATAAGTCATCGTCGAAATTTATGCTCCTGCACCAAAATGTACAATCCTTATCAAATAAAGTTAGTGAGATAGAAATATTGTTAGAAGATGAGCTAAAAGAAGTGTCTGTTATATGTGTTAGTGAGCACTGGTTATCCGAAAATATGTTACATCACACAAGGATAGAGGGCTTTACTCTTTCATCTTTTTTTTGTAGGAAAACCTCCATGCATGGAGGAACATGCATATATGTTAGAGAGGACGTCAAACACGAAAATTTAAAGTTCACTAACCAGCTAGGGGAAGAGCAAAACTTCGAAATTTCTGCTACAGAACTGACAAATTTAAATATAATTGTTATTTGCATATATAGAAGCCCAGATGGAAACGTAACTACTTTCATTGAAAATCTTTAGAAGGCACTTAACAGTATAAAAATAGTTAGTAAAACAACCATCATATGTGGTGATTTTAATATAGATTTCAATAAGAACTCAAAAGACAGATTAAACCTTGAGGCCTTATTAAAAACATACAACATACATACAACTATCAAATCCCCCACCAGAGTCACCAAATCGTCAAGCAGTGCTATAGATCAGATACTAATAAATACAGATAAATATTTATACAAATCTGGAAATATGAATACAGGTTTCAGTGATCATTATGCACAGTTTATTGAATTCCCAGTAGACACTGCAGGAAATACTGAACAACAAATGACAAGAAAAGGTAGAAATTTTAGCAAGCACAACCTAGAACACTTAAGGCACTTACTGAAAAAAGAAACATGGAATGATATAGACAACTATGAGGACACATGTAAAAAGTTTGACATGTTCATGGAAATATTCTCCCATTATTTCAATATTTCTTTTCCAGTTAAAAACCAAACATTAAAAACTAAAAAAAGAAATGTTACATGGCTGACGAAAGGCATTAAAATATCATGTGCTGAAAAGAGGAGACTTTATGAAATCTCAAAAACACAAAATGTTACAGAAGAATTTCTGGTGCATTTCAAGAATTATAAGAGAGTGCTTCACAAAGTCATAAAAGAATCTAAAAAAACAACAAATGATCACCATATAAAAATGGCCAGGAACAAAATGAAAGCCATGTGGAAGATAGTCAGAGAACAAGTAGGAAACGAGACCTCCCAAAATTTAAATCTCCAGGTAATCCAAGATGGCAAAAAAATTACAAATCCAGAAGAAGTAGCCAATGCTTTTAATACATACTTTGCAAATATTAGTGAAAAATTACTATCTGACATAAAATCTTCAAATAAAAATCCTGCTACAACACCATCCAATCAAAATAGAAACTGCAACTCTCTATTTCTTACTCCAACCAACCCTAAGGAAATTATACTATCAATAAGAGAGTTAAAAACAAAATTTTCAACAGGTGTGGATGAGATTCCAGATTATGTCATTAAAAATGTGGGGGACCTCATTGCAATACCATTAGCCCACATTTTCAACAGTTCATTAACAAATGGAGTCTTTCCTTCCTGCTTAAAGACAGTGAAACTAAAACCACTGTTCAAAAAGGGTAAGAAAGAAGACATAGCCAATTATAGACCTATTGCCTTGCTATCTACATTTTCTAAAATACTAGAAAAAATTTTTCATAAGAGGTTGCTAGATTTTCTAGAAAAGTGCAAAATATTATCCACAACCCAACATGGCTTCCGGAAAGGCCGATCAACAGAAACAGCAATATATGAATTTCTGGGTGAAGTACTCGAAAAAATTGATAGTGGACAAAAAGTAACTGGCATATGCCTTGATCTGTCTAAGGCTTTTGACATCATAGACCACACTCTATTGCTGCAGAAGCTTGAAAGAATTGGTATCAGAGGTATGCCTAACAGCTGGCTTAGATCATATCTTACTGACCGCAGGCAAGTAGTAGAAATACATTTTCTCAAAGAAAATAAATCAACAAGACACTATTCTGATTATAAAGCAGTAAAATATGGAGTACCACAGGGCTCGGTACTGGGCCCTATCCTATTTTTGATATATATAAATGACCTAACATCAGCCAACCAGTACCATAGCACTATCCAGTTTGCAGATGACACAAGCATATTAGTCAGCGGGAAGACTGCAGAGATACTACAGACAAGACTGTCTGAAGCATTAACAAATGTTGTAAACTGGTTCAACCAAAACAAACTAATAATAAATAAAAGCAAAACAGTAGCATTAAATTTTCATAATATCAAGAGAAACATTGAAGAGGATATAAAAATTCAAATGTCAGACACGGATATTGCAAGTGTGCCTAATACAAAATTTCTGGGGGTCTGGCTACAGGATAATCTTAGATGGGAAACTCACATTGACAATATATTAAAGAAGCTAAGTACCATGTGTTATTTAATGAGAGTGCTAGAAAACTGCTGTCATAAGGACTGTCTAATGACAGTTTACTATTCTAATATACATTCTGTCCTAAAATATGGGATCACTTTTTGGGGTAACTCGCCATCCTGCCTAAAACTCTTCAGGATGCAAAAAAGAATAGTGAGAATCATGGCTGGAATAAAAAGGAACAAACCATGTAGACCATTATTTAAAAGGATGGGGATTCTTCCCCTTCCGTGTATTTTCCTATTTGAAAGTGCAATGTTTATAAAGAAATATACAATAACAAATCCTAGTATCCTCCCCAAAAATGAAAATGTTCATCATCATAATACAAGACAGAAAACTGACTTTCATGTACTCCATACAAAAACCAGTTTGTGCCAAAAAGGAACATTACACCATGGAAAAATTATCTACAATAAATTGCCAAGAGAAATTAAAGTAATGACAGATGTAAAAAATTTTAAAGCAGCATTAAAAGAATATCTGTTGACACATTGCTTTTATAGTGTGGAAGAGTTCCTCCAAAATCCTCGAGAGTCTAAGTGATGATTATGCAAATACTGTAACCATTAATATTGGCCTATAAATACATTCAGATGTAATTCTCAAGTTTATAATGGGGTTCAAGTATAAGTTGTATAGCGACTTGCCCAGTATATGAAGCAAAATTCTGTGAATGTAATTCTCTAGTGTACATGTCAGTTCATAGTGTAGAAGAGTTCCTCAAAAATCCTTAGAGCTTAAGTGAGGATCATGCAAATACTTTAATCGTTAATATTGGCTTATACATGTATTCAGTTGTAAACTTCAAGTTTCTAATGTGGTTTAATTATAACTTACACATTGACTTGCCCAGTATATGAAGTGCTGTAAAATTTTGTGAACATAATTTTCTAGTTTCTAAAGTGTTTTAATTATAAGATATACTTTGACCTGTCCAATATCTGATGTGCTGTACTGTACATGTAAGATTTACTGGACCAATAAATACAATACAATACAAAATACCTGTACACACCATCCAAGCTCTGTTTGACTCAATGCCCAGGCGCATCATGGCCGTTATTATGGCCAGAGGTGGTTGTTCTGGGTAGTGATTTCTGAGGATATATGCACCCAAATTGTGCAAAAATGTAATCACATGTCAGTTCTAGTATAATATATTTGTCCAATCAGTACCCGTTTATCATCTGCATTTCTTCTTGGTGTAGCAGTTTTTATGGCCAGTAGTGTATATATGCAAATTATTTGTTTGTTGGGTTCTTGTTCCATGGATCATTTGCACTCCCTCAGGCCTGGATGCCTGCAGTGATACAGTTGGGAAGTGTGTCATACAGGTGTTTTATCCTCTCATGAGGCATCATGACACACAAATATGGGAAACAGTACTCATTATCACGGATACTGGCACTGGGGTGGAGTTGATGTCCAAGCTGGTCCCATACATGTTCTTTCACAAACAGATCTCGGGATTTTGCTGTCCACAGAAGTACCTCAACATCGAGAAAGCAGGTTACAGAGGCATGTGCCATGTGTGGGTGAACATATCCTGTTGATAAATGGCACTACTATACTGTTACATGAGAGATGACACATGTGGATGCAGGATGTCTGTTGTGCCATCAGAGTTCTGTCAGTCACTACTAGCCTCGGCCTGAAGTCAGAACCGATGGCTTCCCACTATATCATTCGAAGTGTAACACTGCTGTGGCTCAGCTAAATGCTGTGGCTCTCCTAAGCATTGGAGGAATGGGTTCTGTCTAGGTCCCACAATACTCAGCAATGGTGGTCACCCCTGTTAGTGCAAAACCAATTTTCATCACACGATGTGGCTGGGAGGTTTGGAGTGAAAGGGACTAAATTGCTAGACCATCAGTCCTTTCATCAGTTAAGTGTTAAACAAGGTGAAATGCAAATCCTGGGAAGCCTTTGTGGAACTAGCTCAAGAAATAAATACATAAAAATAAAAAGATAAAAGCCCAGAGAAAAACAGCACAGACAATTCATTAAATGATCAGTTAATACAAGGCATTAAAACCGAGAAATGAGAAATAAAGAGAAAAGAAAGGTGGGAAGGGTAAAGACCAGCCTGGGCCACCAAGAAAGAACTCCCAGGGGACCTTGGGGGGAGAAGCAGGAGAGAGTTACCCCACCAATCCCTCAGGCAATCAATGAGACCAAAAAGCCCCATCTTACAGGGATGAATAGAAACCACCTAATCGGGGCAAATCGTAACACCAGGTCAGCTGCTTTGGTGTCATTTGCTAACACCAAAGCTACTGTGTCAGGAAGATTAAGAGGCCACCTCAAAACAGCCAAATTAGGGCAGCCAATAAGTAAGTGGAATGTACCCACAGGTCAGCTCAGTGTGGCCAATGCGAATTTAACAGAGGACGGTGGATTCCCTGCGAGAAGCGTGCAGAGGAAGACTGCCACATGATCGTGACTTCTTAAGTGTCCTCAGTTTGTTTGGGGGACCAAGGCAGACTATTCTGAGTTCCAGACTTCCAACAATTGATGGCATATAAATAAACAAAGGTCTGGTTCTGGGACTCTCTTTTTCCTGAAATCCTAACATGAATTGGAGTCCAAGTGAAAATGACTGACCATCCAGCTTGATGGAGGTCAGAGGTGACATGCTGGACAGCCATAAACAGTGAATGAGGAGAGTAGCACTGGTCTATTAGCTGAAGGCTACTAAGGGAGTCACTGCAGATTAGGATACTTTTACCAGTCCAAGAACAAACATGGCTAAGGACTAGTTTAATGGCCATCAATTCATCAGTGAAGACACTGCAGCTGTTTGACTGTGAGTGGAGTTCACTGCACCATGCATGTGTGTATGCAAAGCCTGTTCACCCATCAGGTGTTGAGCCATTGGTGACTATCACTTCTGAACCTGGATACATCTCAAGGACAGCCAGGAACAGTTGGTGAAAAATCATGGGGTCAGCAGAATCTTTTGGACCAAAGGAGACTCTGAGACAAATTTTAGGTTGAGGCACAAGCTGTGGGGCAGATGCGGTGTCTCCCAGACTGCAGGTGACAGTGGAGGAAGTTCCAGTTCAAACAGAGACACTGGTGGCATGCAGCAGTTGTAAACTCAGTTCTCCTTGTTGTGGGAGGTGGAGATTCTTTCCAGGGGAAGCTGCAAAGACATATAGTGTAATTCAGCAGCTATTGTTGGCACCTGATGGGGAATGGAGGAACTCCAGCGTCGACTTATAAGCTGTCCCCAAGGCTAGTTTGGAAGGCTCGTGTCACAAGTCAGACTGCACAGTGACAAATGGGATCCAGTATTGGCAATGCTGAGGGTGATCCTGAATTATGTGCAAGATTGTAAGACTCCTACAGTCGAGACGGGACAGATTCAGAGCTTTGTAGAGCTGCAAAAGGATAGAGCGATCTGCACACCAGCTAGTGTTACTGAGGCAGTGAAGGTTATTGAGGTGTTGCTAGGACTTCCAATTAAGTTGGATGGGGAAGCCACATCAGCCAGTGATCAAAGTCCAGTCCCAAAAAGCAATGCATCTCAGTTAGGCAGAGATCTGGGTGTGGGTGGACAGTGACAGGAGAGCATGACACAAGTCTTGGCAGTTGACCTATAAATGGTGCTCAGCAATACCCATACTAGAGGAGCAACAATAAAAAAACAAAAATCATCAGTATATACAGCATATAAGGAGGGCAATACCAAAGATCCCACAGCCACTGCTAGAGCACTGATGGCCACCAGAAAGAGGGGGAGCTCAGGACAGAGACCTGTATGACCCTGTTTTCTTGGATATGGGGGGATACTGACTGAAGCACCTTCTGGAACCCATAATGTACATGACAACCAGTTCTTGAGAAAAATTGAGAGTGGACCCTGGAGACACCACTCATGTAACGTAGTAAGGATGTGGTGATGCCATGTCATGTTATAAGCCTTCTGTAGGTCAAAAAAGACAGCAATGAGATACTGGTGACCTGCAAAGGCCATCTGGACAGTGACCACAAGAGGAACCAAATCGGCAGTAGAATGGCCTTTGTGAAAACTGCCCTGAGATCAACCAAAAGGCCCCAAGACTCAATGGGCTAACACAGCCATTTGCTCACCATTCATTCATGGAACTTACAAAGAACGCCGGTAAGTCTCACTGGACAGTAAATGTCCATTGTTAGGGGATTCTTACCCAGTTTCTCGTCACTGAGATGGGAACTCCTAATTGTTCCAGATCCAATTAATTGGACAGAATGGTTGCTATTGGTGTGAATGATATTCAGAGATAGTGTGAGATAGTGAGCAGTGAATGCTGATTTGCAGTTCTTCGAGGGTAGTGGGGAGTTGAGTAACATTGGCTTTGCTGTTGCATTGTGTGGGCACAGGGCTTTTAGGATCTGATCTTCATTGGAGTCGGACAGCCTTGCGACATAGTCACAATTTTTCGGCAGAACTTAGAATTCTCGGACAGCGTTTGAGGCCAGGATTTGAAACAGAGTTGCTGCACAGCAGTAGTCAGTGCCTACATCATCAGAACACTGCATACCAATGACATGCTGCAGATTTCAGGACTGGTAAAGTATTTTGCTGCTCTGGCATTGTAGGACCTATAAATTTTATACTGAAGTCCTCAACAACACGTGCGCCTGATTTGATACAAGTCCACCTTGCTTGTTTCTCCATGTGATCCCATTTGAGCTCTCACTACTAATCGCGATACCGCAACATAGTTGGGGAAGTAATATTTGATTCATTAGGACCTCTAGTCATTATTGTCAATCTATTACATCACAGAGAGTAGGGGCCCTTTGTTCTCAAGCCAACTCTTACTCTCATAATAGTTCAGTATGACCTAACCTTTAGCATACAGTTTGTATTGACAATCAAGTACCTTTGTGTTCTGATTTACAATAAATCACATTGTAATATTTAATCCACATACCATTTCATAGATAGATTTAGAATCCCATTTCCTGTCATCCGTTATGATAAAATTCCCATTTTCTTTACTGAGTAGATAATGATTTTTATTAAATTATTGTGAGTGTACACTTCTTACTTTACCAACTGGCAGGGTCCACTATCAGTTCCCTTCTTTACTGTTGTGCACATAATCGATTAGGTGGTAGGTAAGGAGGGGGTTGAGTGTGTGTCCAGTTCTGATGCAAAATTCGCCAGAATTAAAGAGGTACAAACTCTTCTTCACCCCGGCATATCACAGAGGGAGAGGGAGATTTGATAAGAACAGAGTCCCTGCAGGGGATAAGCTGGGTGATGGCGGCACTGGGGATGTATTTATGGATTTCGAGGGTTTTGGAGGGGTCGATACGAAGAAAACACTGGTTGCACTAAGTGGTGAAATCATCAAGGTGCGCTTGGACGGTGCATTGGGACCGTTAAAGGTTAAGATAGAGAGCCAGGAAGGCGATGTCATCAGCATATTGGAGGAGGTGGACAAGTTGGGCTGGCTTGGGCATATCTGAGGTGTAAGTTAGGAGTTTAAAGAGAATACTGGAATGCCATATGCAGTTCTTTTATAATTTTTCGTTATTGTAATTTCAGTCCCTTGCCCCATATGGGCAGGAGAGGGCTGGCGGTGATACAGTCCACTGCTCTTCAGCCAAATGGCTTTACAATAAATTCAGAAATGAAGACTCTTGCATAAGAAGGGGGAGAAAAAGGGGGACATAAAAAACACAGTAAATGGAGATGATGGGAGGTAAAATATACACTAATACAGGGACGTGTACTGGGGGAGAGTTAAAAAGCCTACATAAATTTAAAAGAACATAGGTGGAAATTCAAAGTGCACTTAAAAAACTCTGGAGGCAAACACAAGTTAAAAGTCGGCCACATGATTAAAATCACTTAGTGTAGAACACATAAAAAACGATGGAGCACTTATGAAGAATAAAAACCGCTGGTAGGGACTGCCGAGGGACTAGAAACTGGAGAGGAGGGAAAAAGAGGGGAGGAATGTGTGGGAGGGGGGCTGGGGGGGGGGCAGGAGGAAGAGGAAGAAAAGGGTGGGCAGGAGGTGCACCAAGAGGCAGGAGATGGGTGGTGTGGCAAATGAAGAGGGAAGATAATGCAGGAGGGAGCACAGAGACACAGAACGGGATGGAGGGGAGGGCATGGGAGAGGGAGATGGTGGGGGAGGTGGAAAACTGCTCAGGGGAAGGGGAAGGGGGGGAGAGGGAGCCCTGAGGAATAGGGGAGGAAGGTTGGGCTAGAGTTGGTAGGTGGGGTAGATGTCAGTTCAAAGCTCATCATCTGGGAGGGGTAGGTGCTCAAAGTTGCATTCGGGTAGGAGATGGAGGGTGTGAAGATGAAGAGAGGGCGGGGCACAATAGTAAAGGTGCAGCAACAGGCTGGGGATGGAGAGGAAGGGGGACACCAGGGGTTGGGGGGCATCGAGTTGGCAAACGACATACAGGATGCGGATGTGTTCAAGGAAAAGGAGAAGTTGTGGGAAGGTGGTGAGGTCATAGAGTATGTGTGTGGGTGACAGAAGGTGGACATGGAAGGTGAGGAGGAGGAGACAGAGGAGAGGGGAAAGGATGGAGCCTTGGGGCACGCCAGCAGACGGATAGAAAGTATGGGAGTTGGAATTGTGGATAGTGACATAAGAGGGATGACGGGAGGAGAAGGAAGCAATGAAATGGACGAAATTGATGGGGAGATCATAGGTCTGCAGTTTGAAGGGGAACATAAGATGGCAGACACGGTCGTAAGCGTTCTGGAGGTCAATGAAAACAAAGATAGCAAAGTAGCGGGAGTAACGTTGGGTTGATGGGTAAGGTAAAGGGGCTGGATCAGTGCGGTGATGTGTGCGGTGATGGGAGTGTTGATGTCAGAGGGGGTAATTGATCCAAATACTGGAAACTAGGGGTAAGTGGCAGGACCGAGGTATGAGTGCTGTCAAGAATGGTGGGGAGAGGGATTAATCAAAATGGGGATCGTCAAGAATGTAGAAGACCTTGGATAGGTGGGAAGCTAAATGGTTAGCTTTACTGAGGTTGTCAGGGAAGAGGTGGATGGACTTTGGAGAGGCTGGTGGGTGGGAGGCTGCAGGGGTCCATGGGCAGAGGAGAGGGTGAGAAGGACGGGGAGGTGGTCACTGCCAATAGGATCGAGAACATCCACCATGATATGACCAAAGAGGTTGGGGGAAGCGAGGATAACATCCAGGGTAGGGTTACTTTCGGGACGCGTGTGTTGTGGGAGAGGAACGAGATCACCAGGAAGGATGGCAAGATACTGATGGCACTGCTAAAGGGTGGCAGGGTCACGGCTGTGGATGTTGAGGTCAGTAGTGATCACATAGGTGGAGAAGGTACGGTCAACTTGGGAAATGAAGTCGTAGGGGAGAGGAGCTGCGGGATGAACATAGATAGTGGCACAGGTGATTGTGAGGGAGGGAAAAAAGATGATGAGAAGTTCTTCAGTCAGGTCATTGAGGAGGGGATGTGGCCGGGAAGGGAAATACTTGAGGTGGCCAATAGCAACCCTGCCTCACGCGAGGGGTAGGGGATTGTCAGTGCAATGAAGTAGATAGGGAGAGGTGTGGACGACATGGTGAGGTTGGAGGAAGATTTCATTAAGGATGAAGGAGTCGACCTGGTGCTGGGATAGGGTATGCATGAAGAGGTATTTGTTGGCAGGGAGGGAGTGGATGTTTAGGTAGAGGAGACGATACAGTTGACATCCCAGGAGGTGGGAGTGGGGAAGGAAGTGGGATGAGGAGAGAGGGGCTTAAACGATGGTGTCTAGGTGGGTGAAGGCAAAGTGGGCCTGGTTGTGGCAGTAGGTGGCACAGGTATTTAAATGGAAAACAGAGCAGGCGGAAATGAAAATCTGCTGTAGGGTGTGGGGGTGTTGAAAGGGGTGGAAGTTCTGCAGGACAATGGTCAGGAACCATATGATGTCTTCAGCCGTAAGGGGAGGACAGAGGGAATTGTTGGGTGGGTGTGCTGGTCAGTGGGGTGAATAGGAACAGTGAGCTCAGGGTTGGGTGGAGAGGATTTGGCTTTGCATTTGGGGGAGTAGGTGGGGTGGGGTTCATTGCAGGTGTTGCAGACAGGGAGAGAGGTGAGATTAGGACACTGTTTAAGGAAGTGGGAGGCTTTACAATGGGGGCAGGTTGGAGGCTTCTTGCAGTTTTGGGTGAGGTTGTAGTTGCACAGGAGACGGCACTCGCAGCAGTAGGATTGATGAGAGGAATGGGACTGGTCAACAGGGTGGCAGCAGTTGAAAATCAGGGCTCCCTGTATGAGGAGGTGATTGATGGAATAGGCGGACTCAGTAATGATATGCATGAGGAAGGAAGGGCCAGAGGAGTTGGAAATATGGCGGGCCGATCGTATTGCCAGGCCAGGATGGGCATTCAGCTCTGCCAACACCTCCGTCTCCGTGGTCACAGGGCTGAGTTTGGTGAACATGGTGGTGAGGGTTGGCGGATGACGAGGGGGTTGGAGCTGATGAGGAGAGGAGGGGAGCCAAGATGATACGGGGAAGGCGCCAGAGGAGATGAGTATGGAAAGAGGGAGAGGAGTACTTGATGAGAACAGAGTCTATGCCATGGGTAAGTTGGGTAATGGGGCACTGGGGATGTATTTTCGGATTTCAAGAGTGAGGGTGCGGACATCTAGGAATTTCGGATCAGGGTTGGCAACGATGAAAGTGTACAGGGCTGGGGCTGGGGAAATGGGTGAAGGGTTAGTATCCATGGCGGGATCTGAGGGAAGTGGGGCAGGCAGTGTTCCTTTGGAGGAGCGGTTAGAGATGATGTCGCCATTAGGGCGCTTGGGAGTTTTATTGTTGGTGTGGCCTGGGAGGAGGGGTGAGGGACTGAGTGGATGAGGAGGTGGTGGGAGGCAGGCCACTCTTGGGAGGCGGCGGCACTGGGAATGGAAGTGGGGCTCTCTGTGTTGGCAACTGTGGCGTGGCAGGCATTGCCTCAGGCGAGTGAAGTAGGAAGACTTGTAGTGGGGCAGGTGGGAAGGGGGGAAAAGTAATCTTGTCGGGCGATTGTAGATGGGAGGCCAAAAGAAGGGACAGAAGCAGGAACAGGAATAGGAGCAGGGGAAGAAGTAGGGGAAGGAGCAACATAGAGGTGGGAATACAGGGATGAGGAGGAGATGGAAGGGGAGGAGACTGTGAGGAGGGGAGGTGGAGTAGATGGGTTAAGCTCAGAGGAAGCACTCCACGAGGGCACAGTGAGTGAAAGGGAAGGGGAGGTGGAGATGACGGTGGTAGTTAGGGCATCAATTATTGAATGTGGTGTCCACTGGTGACAGGAGTTGCCGAAGAGGGAAAGGAACTAAAGAAGGAGCCGACGGCGGCGAGCACTGGGAAGTGGCAAACACCGGGGGGCAGCATTGGCAGCAGTGGCTGCAGCGATGAGCAACGGCCGGTGATGCAGGTGGCGAGCATCAGGCGGCAGCAGCGAGCACCAGGTGGCGGTGGTGACAGCAGGCACTGGAAGGCGCGGCGCTGGAAAGCACTGGATAGCATCGGTGACAACAGGCACTGGGTGGTGGTGGAAATGTTGGGCACTGGATGGCAGCGGCGATGGCAAGCACTGGGTGGCGGTGGTGACAGCGAGCACCAGGTGGCGACGGTGATGGTGGTGGCAAGCACTGGGATGCAGTGCGCACCGGGAGGTGATCTTGGCGACGACTAGGTGGTGGTGGCGGTGGTGGTGACAGTGGCGAGCACCAGGTGGTGAGCAGCAGCAACGGTGAGCAGACGAACAAAAGGATGGCAATGGCAGGCAGACAGACAGATGGCAACGGCTGGGGGCTCTTCCAAAGTGACGATTACACCCTGAGTGTAGCCCAGGCAACATAATTCTTCGACTTGGACCTGAGGGGATCCACCCCTCGAATCTGGGCCATTCAGAGTTGAAAGGAAATGTGATAAGAAGTCGTATATATAGAAGACTCTATCACAAACATTGCTACTGCGAAGTATCATCGTCGTAAATAATTGGAAGATATATGTGTTTATAGCAGCAGACAAAAATAGTGGGAGCAAAGGAGGTGTTTATTACTTCCAACTGATTGCAAACTGAAATCGAATTGTTTAGTGTGTAGCCCCAGAACCAACAGATGGCAGCCTGACATGCTGGCTGAGGAAGTGTGGTGGCTCTCTCCTTCTCTTTGCTTACAGCACTTGGCAATTGGTAGTACCAGAATATTTGTAGCCACACGAGTCTTATACTTTGCTGATTTAGAAATCGGAGCTTTGAAGTATTTTGGTAAATTTCGTGTTCGCTAAACCAAAAGTGATGTGCTTTTGACACTATGTTCCTCAGCTCTCCTGAAGTGATAGATGCTGTAAGTAACAGTCTGCCCAACAGAAATACGGATTCTTGAGGATCGATCCCCTCGAGTCCGAGTGAGAAGATTATGCTGCCAGGGCTACACACGCGTGACGGAATCACGCATTTGGAAGAGCCCCCTGCCCTGGTTGCTGCCGCTGTCTGTGTGCTGGCAGTTCCTACTGCCCCAGCCATCCGTCTGTCCGTCTTTCAACCGCCACCACCCGGTGATTGCCGCCGACACCGGCACTGCGCCCCAGCCGAGGATACTGGGCTACCACTTTTGCCATTGTTGCCCAGCCGCTGTCTCGAGGGATTTGCTGGACCACCTTCACTGCCTGTTAGAGTCATCACAGCCCCCCCCCCCCCTTGTCACCCTTGTCACCACTGCCGCTGCTCCTGCCACCATTGATGCAGTCCTTTGCCACCACCACTGTCCTTGCTGCCACTGCTGTTTCTCGTCCATACTGCCATCGCTGTCAGCACCGTCACCATATTCACCCCCCACTAGCAGACCACAACCATGTCTCAAACTCCATCATTTTCACCTCCCCCTAAGTGACTCCAACCACCATCACATGGAACCCATCCACAGACTCCATCACCGTCCTCCCTTCCCTCCGTCCCCCCCACGACTCTCCCTCACCTTTAGCTGTCACCCCATCGCCAACTTCAGACTTCCCACCACTCACCGCATCACCTATGCCAGGTTCCCAGCCTGCACGGATTACCACCCACAGTGCCACAGTCTCTGTGATGCCTGTGCCATCGACCCCTGCATCATCTGCCCTCAGTGAGGACTTGTCCCCCGCCACCTTCCCCTGCAACTGATCCCTCAGCCCTCTTCCTACTCTGTCCTGTCCAAGAAACCTACTAAATGCCCTAATGTTGACCCTCTAGCCACCCTATCCACAAAGAAAACCCCTGATCACTACGACCCACCCACCCCCACGCACGTGACTCTGGCCCCACCCCTGACAAACCTTTCCATCCACACCATCGTCCTCTGCAATATTGATCCTCAATTCCTCGACACCCACACCCTCACCCTTGCAATCTGTAAATACTTCCCAAATGCCCCCATCTCCATTCTCATGCCTTGAAAACACTCGATTCTTATTAAATCCCTCAATGCTTCCTTCCACACCGATCTCCTCTCCAAAATCCCATGTATCCAATTTGGCCCATGAGCAACCCTTACCCCCTGCCACACCCAGTTGTCTCCCGTCAGTCTCAAACTCCCCAACATCCACTGACCTTCACCGCCATAATCATGAAGCTTAGCCCCGTGATCATGGAGGCTGAGGTGTTGGCAGAACTAACTTCCCATCCCGACATTGAAATCCACTCAGCCTGTCACATCTTTCATGATCCCAGTCAGACTTACCTTATGCACCTATTTACAGAATCCTCCTCTATTGACCGCCTCCTTACAGAGGGAGCCCTCATCTACAATATATGTCACAAAGTTGACCCCTCTCATTCCCTCTCCAATCCTACCTCTGCTAACGCTGCCTTAAGTACAATGACCATGTCGCTGCTGCCTGCAAAATCCCCTCTCCCTGTCTCCACTGCAAACATTCCCACTACTCGAAGAACTCCAACCTCCCCTCTGTCCCCTCCTGTAACACCTGTAATGAACCCCATCCTACCTACTCCTCTAAATGTAAAGTAAAACCTCCTCCCGTCATCTCAGAGCTCACCATCCCTGCCTGCCCCATCGACGACCCCATCCACCCCAACAACTCGCTACGCCCTCCTCCTACTGCAGAAAACATCATCCGCTTTGTCACCATTGTCTCCCAAAGCATCCATGCCTTCCAGCGCCCCCACACCCTTTCCCAAATCACCCTCGCTGCCTATTCTGACTTCCACCACACCACCTTCGGCACCTACTCCCACAACCAGTCCCACTTCACCATCACCTCTCTGACTACCCTCATCTAAATCTCCCCTACCATTGCATGACAACATTACAGTATCGTTTACCATAATATCCGCCCCCTGACCACACATAAACTCCTCTTCCTCCACACCCTCAATCAACGCAATGTGCATCACTTCATCCTAAATGAAACCTTCCTCACCTCAAGCACTTCCCTGTTTGGCTCCAAACTCTTCTCAGCTGAGCATCTCACCCACCATTACCGTCACATTTGCCACCATCTACATCCACCCTCATACCCCCATCCCATATAATATCCTGGCCCACAATGACTACACCTTCTCCACCTGTGTGATTGTCGCAGACCTCAATGTCTACAGTCGTGCTCCTGATGAACCCCAGCAGTGGCATTGGTTTATCATCACCCTCCATGCAGACTAGGTTCCCCACCCCCAACACCCCCCTCCTCTACCTCCTGTACACAGTAGATATGCCCCAACCCACCACTCCAGTCCACCTCGTGCATACGCCGATAACACCGCCTTCCTTGCCCTGCCTTCTACCCTGCAATGGAATGAATGCCTTCTCCAGAATCAATTCTTCCAAGACCCAGGCAATCATCGTAGATTGTACCACTAGCTCCTTCATTTTTCTCTTAGCATCTGTGCCCATCTTGTTTGCCTCTCCCCCACACTCACCTACCATGGACTCACTATTGACCATCACCTCACCTTGATCCCTCATCTCTACTTTATCCAATCCAGAGCCCACAATCGTCTCCATCTCCTTAAACTCCTCTCTGGCCAGACGTTGGGGTTGCCTCTCTCTACCATTTTACACACCTACAAATCCTTGTTCTGGCCCATTCTCTGTTATGCCAGTCCCACCTGGATATCTGCACCCCTCCCCCCCCCCCCCCAAAAATTTTATATGTCCCTCCGGATCCTTGAGTGCCATGCAGCCCACCTTGCCTTTCGTATATTCCTCCTTTACCCCAGTAGATCTTCTATGACCTGACACCTATCCCCAATCAGTTCCGTTTAATCGAGCATATCTGAGTCCTCTAAACCTCTGGCCGACTTGATCCCCCCCCCCCCCACCTCCCTCACTGCTCCTCTCCTTTCTGATGCCCGCTCGCTGCCTTGCCTTCACTGTTCTGTCCCTCTTACCCTCCACCTCTACACCCTTCATCTACTTTCCCAAGGTGGCTTGTCAACCTTGCCTCCCAGATGATGCCCTCTCTCCCTCCATTTATCCCAGTCAACTCTGATCCTCACTTCCCCATCCCTCCCTCTGTCCTTTCCCCGAGCTCCCACTCCCCCCTTCTATCCTGTTTATTTTCTCCCACCCACCCTCTTTTTGATTCCTTTTCTCGCCCCTCAAACCCTTTTGCTTTTCCCTCCACTGCCTTCCCCACTCCTTGTCGCCTTCGCCAGCCCCCATTTTTTCTGTGTCCTCTTCCTCCATCGGCTCCCCCCTTTTGCCTTTCCTCTCCTCTCCCCCTTTACCCACTCTGCTGTCTGCCTGCCTCCCCCCCCCCCCCCCCTCAACATCTGCTTTCTTGTCTACTTCATAGTGCGGTGTTTTAGTGATGTGACAGCATTGTGCATCCTGTTTTTACTTGTTGTGAACAGACCCCATCCGGTCACTGGGTGTGTTTTTGCGAACAGACACCAAACTGTCGCCATGTTTCTTTAATTGTGCCTGTCTAATTACTATGTATTTTAATCAGCATCGCCGACCCTTTGGTTTTTTATTTTAAGTTACGCAACTTTCGCCCTATTACGGTTTAAACCCGTCACCGTTTTAGCTCCTGGTTATATCGTTTATTCTTCACTCATTATGTTTTTAAACTATTTTGTAGGCTGCAGAGCGGCATATTACGCTGCTGCCAGCCCGCCTCCCCCTCTGAGGGGAATCAAATCGTGATAAAGAGGCACAAAAAACGGGGATTTGGGGAACAGAGAAAAGAAGCCACATCACATACAGTATTTTAGCTTGAACTAATATGCAATGAATCGTCACATTTGATCGCGAAAACTTGTTGGAATGACACTAAAATGTAAGGCATATTACTGAACCAACAAAACAGACTGTCTCTATCTATAGTAAGATATCTAGTGCAAGCAATACGCTTTCATTATTTGTTTACTTGCGTGCGTTGTATTGTTACAGGACACGTGGAATTGTAACAAGACATGAAAGCTATAACAGTTATGCAAATGTAATACGAATAATATAAAAGATTTTGTTAATTTCTCGGCATTTTATAGCTGTTTTTATACTACAGTAAAATGTGTCAAATGCAAATAGTAGTACAACACGGGTGTAAAATGTTCATAAAACTTTTCAAAATGCATCACATCTCCCATTTTAAACAAGCAATGTATAAGACTGTTGTGGCTACAAATATTCAGTAACTGCCGATTGCTGAATGCAGTTAGCAAAGCGAGTGAGAGACCCGCAACACTTTCTCAATCAGCGTATTAGGGTTCCATCTGTCGGTAACATCTAGCAACACTGCGGTTCGGAGGTTCACTCCAAACGATGTGAATTCTTCATATTTCATTTCAGTTTGCAATTATAGGTTCTGCAGGCAGATGATGCATGTAATAAAGAAGTCCCTCGCTATAATTGTTTTTATTCTGAAGCTATAAATGCAAGTATATTCCAATTAATTATGAAGTGAATACTTCATACCTAGCAATATTTGTGGTATAATGTTCTACATATTCAACCATTTTTGGTTGCAGTTAATCATTTCATGCCGATTAATGTCAAGTCATATTCAATTTTTGCAAGGCATGGCTCATGATGATCATGCCTGCAAGTTCATAAACGTAGTACAAGCTGTCTCCATATTGTTATAATCGTAATGTTAATGTTGTCGACACTTGATGTTCGGTTGTTACGAAGATGTGTTAGCTAACAGACTAAATTTAGTTTCAACGACACAATCAGCATTAAGTTCGGTTTACCTACATTCTTCAGTTGGCTTTAGTGTAAATTAATGGAACAAGTGTGAAAGTACTGATAGTGCGATATTGAGAGTCTTATCGCAAATTACCACACAGTACCATAGGAGCTCATATTTTGAATACGGTTTCTAACCACGTTGTTGCGCCTTCACAAGTATCTGAACTACATTCATTGTAAGTCACTTGATTTATCGATAATTCATAATGCCAGTGACAGCAAAACTGGAAAAGTTGCCACAGCGTCTTTACATCGTCTTTGTCAGAAGTGAGGTTAGTTTCTATGTTTGTAAACGAATCTGGGGGCATCGTTTGTGCAAAGTGTGAAACGTCCCCCCACTCAAGTGCTTTCATTACCAGAAGTATTAGCAGTTGTATAATGTGAATTATATTGCTAGTAATTAGTAGCAATATAAAATTTTAATAATACTCGTGATTTTGTCAGGCGCGACTACTGGATGCTCTATTTACCCATCCACATTTAGAAGAGATAGTCATGAAGATTCAAAATGACTCTTGAAGAATTCGCACCGTAAATGAGCCATAGTTGATTATTATCAAGTGTGCAGAATGAGTATTGGTACAGTGCGTAACTGAAGTTATTATGTGATTAGAAAGGAATGATAAATAGATGTGAACCATACTGAGACTGAATAACGAAAATTCCATTCACATTCCATTCCCCCACATTTTCTGCCACGTATTTAATGATAACGACTTGCTAGAGTGTGATATGGTACTGATCCGTTTATCCTTGAATGTTGATTGTGATGACGGACAGACCTGTAGCGTAGCCCAATCTCAAGGTTAGGACAGAAGGTTGCGTGTTTTCAGATTGATAATGTGCACGTCAAACATTGGAAAGCACTGATCTTACAGATACAAGTTGAAATTGGGAATATTAGTAATGCAATATTTTAAAATACAGGCAAAGGTATAGCTGTGTATTGTACCGTTGGAAATAATATCAGTCTTGTGAATACAGCTGTTTAATGTTTGGTAAAAGTTACCTAGTAGACACCAGATTGAATTTTTTGTAGTTTATTTACAATATATGCATGTAATATGCATCAAAATACTCATCAGAGACTTAGCCATTATCTGGTTTTAAAATCACCATGCAATTTTAACTTCTTTTTCTTTTATTGAGTTTCGATTCCCTCTGGAAGGGGTTGGGCTGGCAGCAGCTTCGTATCTTTATTTATTTATTTATCTCTTGTTCCGGTGATCCATGTTGTGACACTATCACAGGATATGGAACGTGTCAATTTTACAAGCTTTTGGCTAGAATTGATGGTAATACATAAAACAAAACAAAAGGCAGTAAACAGTAACTTAGGTCCCAATAAAAAAGTACATTTTAGAGATAGATAAAGATTACAAAACAATAAGTGTTGCAGAGAAATAAATAGTGCAAAATATGTGTTTACAATAAAAATATTCCGTTTTACAAATACAAATTTGGGCATACATTTGCAATTTACAATACAAGAAATCTTAAAACTGTAGTTCAGGAACTCTTCTAATGTATAAAATGATCCTTGCAATAGGAACTGCCTTCAGGTTTTTTTAAATAGATCATCATCTACCAAACACTTAATTCTTGATGGGAGGGCATTAAAAATCTTACAGCCACTGAAATGGACTCCTTTCTGCACCATACTTAGATTTGGCTGTTCATAGTGGATATCATGTTTCCTTCTAGTACTGTGACTGTGATATGCACTATTCAGCTTAAAGATGGATTTTTCTTGCCTTATGAAGCACATCAACGAGACTATATATTGCGCAGTGGATGTAAGTATTTCAAGCTTCTTAAAAAGATTCCTGCATGTGGCTCTAGGATGGACTCCACACATCATGCTTATGGCTCTTTTTTGTTCACAAAGTACTTTTTTAGCCAGTGGCTGATTTCCACAAAAATTAATTCCATATGCCGTAATTGCATGAAAGTAACCATAATACGCTGACTTCATGGTTTCCATATTTCTATAAGAAGAAACAATGTGCAATGCGTATGTTGCTGAAGTTAGTCTTTTGCACAGATCCACGATGTGGTTTGACCAATTCAGTTTGCTATCAATATGCAAGCCTAGGTATTTTGAGGAATCTACCCTGGTTATTGTCTGCTCACCTATCTTTACAAATATTTCCTCATCTTTGGATGTTTTGTGGAACTGAATGTAGTTTGTTTTACAGTAATTTAAAATAAGACCATTAATGTTGAACCAGTTCACCGTTTCATTTAAAGCCTTATTTGCCGTTACCTCAAGTTTATCTACTGAATTATCAATAGGTAGTGTAGTGTCATCCGCGAAAATGGTGAATCTACAATATTCCGTAGAGAGAGGAAGATCATTTGGGACACCATCTTGACTATCTACTACAACTTTTTGTTTCCTGTTTGACAGATATGAGTTGAGCCATTTCCCTGCTGCACCACTTATACTGAGATGTGCAGCTTTTTGTAAAAGAATTTGGTGATTTACACAGTCAAATGCTTTTGTTAGGTCACAAAATATGCCAATCAATTTGTTTTTTGTTGATAGATTCCAAGAGTTTGCCAGTAAATGCAAATATTGCATCTACCACTGACAAACCTTTCTGAAAGCCAAACTGACTTTTGCTGAAGCTATTTTGTTCACTGAGATGCTTAACTCTCCTGGCATGCATTAGTTTCTCTAAAACATTTGAAAAGCTTGTCAGTAGTGATATTGGCCTATAGTTAGCAGTATCCATCTTATCCCCCTTCTTATACAGCGGTTATACAACTGCATACTTAAGCCTCTTAGGAACTATTCCTTGCTTAAGTGACGCGTTAAAAATGTGGCAGAGGACTTTACTTACATGGCTGGAGCTGTATGCCGCTCTTCAGCCTACAGAACTTTTAAAACATAATAATAAGTAATAAAAGCAGGCAATAAAAATGGTGGCTTTTAAATTGTAAAATGGCGGAAAGTTGTGGAAGTTAAAATATAAAACAAAGAGTTGGTGCTGCTAATTATGTACACGGGAAGCAGACAAGTACAACAGTAGACAGACAATTAAGAAACACGGTGACAGTCTGGTTTCTGTTCGCAAGAGATAAAAAAATCACACTCAGTGACAGTATAGTTTCTGCTCACAACACTTAGGAAAAGACGCACAAAGCCGTGTCAACGCAGACCTCACCTCTGCTCCAACCCTACTGCACCAGTGCCACATCGCAACTCTCAACTGACAGGTCCGGACTGCGCTCCAGACACGGTCCAACTGACTGCTGGCCTGAACTCGCGACCGGAACTCACTCACGACAGACAACGCCCGGGAAGTAATAGCAGTCGAGCAAAGATACTACAAGACGGGATATATTGAAATGTGCTGCTAGTGCCAGTCACGGTCAGCAAAGCAGCAACTTAGTGACAGTAGTAATTTAAATTAATGTAGTGAGGTGGAAGTACATTATCTCGCTACTTGCGACTTATGCTAGCTACTTGTCTCTGGAATCACAACTAGAGAAGAGGTTCACAGGACATGGTTACTGTGAAGGAATGCTTTGCCTGGTGATAGACACGCACACAACTCAACGCCACACTCCCAATAAACTCTTCCAAGTTATTGGTCTGCTTTCCAAAGCCTTTTCTGGAAACCATCCTACCCTGCAAAACCCTCTCCTCCTCGATGACCGGCCCTTCCCAGACAACCTCAGTAAGGCCAACCACTTCACCTTCCACCTATCCAAAGTCTTTTCCATTCCAGATGATCCACAATTTGATTATTCCCTCTTCCCCGACGTTGTCAAATGTCTGGATACCACCGCTCCTCCCCTTGCTCCTAACTTCCAGTACTTGGGCCACACACCACCATGAGAACTTAAGACTCCCAACAGTACACAGGACATCAGCCTCACACTCTGCACTAAATGCAACACTGCTCCCACCCGTGACCACATTTCCTGCCGCCATCTCAAACACTTCCCTCCCTCCTTTCTTGCAGCCCTTACCACCCTCTATAACGTAATTTTTGCCAATGTAATCCTTGCCACCAGCTTCTACTTTGTCCTGTGGTAAACCTGCCATATCCTGATGTTCCCCAAACCTAACAAGCCTCTGTCTGATGCATCTCCCTATTGCCCTATATGTCTCACTTCAGTGTTCAGCAAGCTCTTAGAATACATCCTTACCTGGCACATCCATCACCACCTCCACTGACACCACCTCCTCCCCAACACCCAATGTGGCTTTCGACCTTCCTTCTCTGCCAACAATCAACTCCTATACCTCACCCATCTCATCTCCCTCCAACTTAAGTCCCGCCGCTCCACCATTTTTGTCACCCTTGATGTGGAAAAGGCGTACGACCGCATATGGCATCCCAGTGTCCAGTTGAAACTCCAGATTTACGCCCTTCCTATCACCTATGTCCGTCTGATGGCCTCCTTCCTCTCCACCACCCCTCCTATTTCAGCGTTTGTTACACCGATTCCTGCCCCGGACTCTGTCCCCTACCCTCTCCTCTACCTCCTGTACACAGCAGATATGCCCCAAACCCCTCCCTCCAGTCCACTTGCTGCAGTATGCTGATAACAACGCCTCCCTTACCCTCGCCCCTACCCATCGACGGAACCAATGCCTTCTCCAGAATCACTTTGACCTGTTTGCCACATGGTGTAACCAGTGGCTCCTCAAAAACAATCCTTCCACGACCCAGGCAATCATCGTAAGTTGTACCACTCCCTCCTTCCGGCTCCTTGATTTTTCCCTTAGCATCTGTGCCCATCCTGTCTGCCTCTCCCCCATCCTCACCTACCTTAGACTTAACATTGGCCGTCACCTTACCTGGACCCCTCATCTCCGCCCTATCAAACCCAAAGCCCACAACCACCTCCGTCTCCTAAAACTCTTCTCTGGCTGGACATAAGGGTTGAACCTCTCTACCATCCTCCACACCTATATATCCTTGATCCATCCCATCCTCTGCTATGCCAGTCCCGCCTGGATCTCCGCCGCCCCAAATTCTATAAATCCCTCCAGATTCTCTAGCACCTTGCACTTCGCCTTCCCTTCTGTATATGCCTCCCATCCCCCATGTGGAAATTCTATGACCTGATTCCTTTCCCCCATCTGCTCCTTTTCCTTGAATATATCAGAGTCCTATACACCATCTGCAGACTTGATGCCCCCATCCCCTGGTTGCTCCTCTCCTCTCCACCCCCGCCCTCTGCTGCGCCTTCACCATTGTGCCCCCCCCAACCTCTACCTCTACACACTTCATCTCCTTTCCAAAGGAGCCTTCTGTCAACTCTCCCTCTCTGAAGATGCCCTTTCTCCCTCCATTTATTCCTCCAATCAACTTTGATCCTCACCTCCCCCTTCCTACCTCTGTCTTTTTCCTAGGCTTCTTCTGGCCCCAACCCTCTTCATGTTTTCCTTCTTCCTGCATACTCTGTCATTGACTCCTTTCTCCCCTGAGTACTTTTGTATCCCCCTCCTCTGCCTTTACACACTCCCTCTCATGTCCACCCTGCCCTCCCTTATGAGTCCTCACCCTTCATCGGCCCCTCAACCCCACTGTTAGTGTATTCCTCACCTCCTCCCTTTTTCCCCCTCATCTGTTCATGTCCCCCCCCCCCCCCCCCCCTCCCCTGAACCATTCTGCCCTAGGCTGTGGTGTTTCATCTCCATGCCAACTTTTTAGTGCAGTGTTTTAAGTGAGTGTTAAAGTGTTCTGTGTCTTTTCTGAAGTGTAGTGAACAGAAACCATACTGTTGCTAGGTGTGAGTTTTTATCTGCTGTGAACAGAGACCATACTGTGGCCGTATTTCTTAATTGTCTGTCTACTATTGCACCTGTCTGTTTACTGAATGTTTTACTTTGCATTGCCAACTCTTGTTTTATATTTTAAATTCCACAATTTCCCACCTTTTTACAATTTAAGAGTCACCATTTTTAATTACTTCTTTTATTGTTTATTATCTTCTTAATATGTTTTTAAAACTTCTGTAGCCTGAAGAGTGGTGCTAAGCTACTAAGAGCCCTTCGAAGAAGAACAAGAAGAAGAATCAGAAGAAGAAGAAGTAGAAGAAGAAGAACATGAAAAAAAGAGGTTCACAGGAAGAAGTACAAAATTCAGCAAGATGGCACATAGCTTGAATGTTAAAGGCTACTTGCAACTCCTAGTTACGGCTCAAATTGCAGCCAGATTGTATAAAGTTGTTATAGTGACATGTCTAACTTCTCAGTCACTGTGATTTATAATAGATACACAATTTCTTGCCCACCGCCAATAAATATTTAATTGGTAGCTGAATCTAACTGTTCATGTATATCACTAACAAATACCAAGAGACTAAGTATGTTATCTCTGTGTATTTATTTTAAATTTTTTGTACTCTCTGTGGATTCATTTTTAAATGCTCTTACTACATCTCCGAATAGTGGCAGTGAGGATCTTCCTCGGTCGAATGACCATACGATCTGCTTGGCTTTGTGTCATGCCTGAATACAATAAATTCCAACTATAGCCGCAATTATATCTGCAACACCAGTTTGCGCCCTAATCCTATGTGTATTTTCCTGTATACCCACAGAAACTTCCAACACACATTTTCAGCATTGCTGTTGGAAGATACCTCAGCTTTTGAATAGTTTTCATTCTGAAATGAAGTCCACGGGATACCTCGTTACTAAAACTCAAAGCTGGTAAACCTCATATTTCCAAATTTCCCCTTTTGGACAGTTAGGAAGTTCAATGTTACAAACCCCACTGAGTTTACAGAAAAGTAGCCTAGACTATTTTTACTCTTCTGTTTATTTACTTCCCTGACCACCCAAATATTGTCTTCAATGTCCATAAATATAAAAACTCATTATAACTTCTATGATATTTATCAATTTGTTGCTTGTGAATTTCTTTAGTCTTGTTGTATATTGAATCTTATGCCTAGTTTCAGACTTAATTTTTCATATTATTTCATATCTCCATGAATTGGCCAAATCTCCTTGTGGAGAATGATAAAGTCCATTTTATTAGTAACTGAGGTAGAGTCTGTGCAGGATAAAGTGTCCAATGTGCAGTGACCAGTTTTTCACCTTCTGGCTGGCAGACGATGATACCATCAAGACGTACGTGCTGCAGTATTTCTTAAGACGATTTTACAGAAACTATTTGGTAAAAAAAATTGATTTCTGCATTACTTAGTCAGTCTCATGATGATGTGCACACCATTTATTTAATGGTCATAGTTATTGTGATATTTACACAGAAGTAATACATGGCGCAAAATTCCAAAAAGTTTGCAATGACAAACAGGGGTTGACATAATTTTGTGTTTGGGACATATTACATAATATGTTACTGCATATGAAATTTATGAAAGATACTGAATTTTTCATTAGACTTGGGTGAAGGTCTATCCGGCACCAATCTCGAGAAAATGTAGCACTCTCATTTGTGATCATATTGCACCAGCGATAAAGCCAGAGTGAAATATCCAAAACATTCTTCACATTTCATAAACAGGAGGAACATAGGGCTGGACAGCGATGCTAGAGGGAGGCAGCAGCTGCTGCACAATTGTAGTATGCAGTGTCGAAGACAGAGGGTAGGGAGAGCTACAGAGCAGACTGCATGCAGACTCCTGAGAGTACGAAAGTTATAAGAGTGCATTTTATTTTGTTTCTTTCCTTTCAAGTACACAAAATAAAAAAAAGAAAATGTTCACATTGAAGGCTAGTATCATCTGAATCAAAAGCATGACTATATTGAAAAAAATTTCTCTGATACTAGTATATGCAGGCCCTATGTAGGTTAAATCTGGGATTGTATGAATGTATGGTGTGCTTTCTGACGTGTCCGAAAGAGCAGAAACCTTGCTTACCAAAAAATGTTTTTGTTGGAGTGAAGACACTGAAGTGAGGGGTCAGTGATGCTGTTATTGCTTTTAATGATGGCAACACTGGTAGGGTGAGAGTGCTACAGCATATGGGAATTAATCCTGGAGCAAACCGCATCAAAGAACTTAAGCAGAAGGTGAAGGTTCGCATTGATAAAGCAGAGTATGCAGTACAGTTGGCCACTAAGAAGTCCAGAAAGGAGAAAAGAAGAAAACACTTGGAAAAAGATCAAGAGGATGATATACAGTATGGTGCAGGCTGCTTCTGAGTGACTAAAAATAAAAAAATAAGCATATATTAAGTGAGTTACAGTCTTTTGAAACTTCAGAAGCCGAGCCTGAAAACTTCCATTTTCTGTTGCGTTGTTCTCTAAATCTCAGAAACCACTTCGAGTAGAGTACTCAAATTTTCAGTGAGTAATTTCATACATATCCTGAGTCTACTGAACTGAAAGGAGAACATAATGTTATGTATAATTAAAATTATTTTTAATCTACTAAAAAGTACACAAAATTTTAATTGTGTAATTAAAAAATTGTATTTCCAAAAGCAGTGGCTCAAATGCAATTATTTTAGTTCAGGAGACTCAGAACATACAGTGTAATGTACTGTAAAACTTTCATGTCAATGGCTACAGTGCTGCCTGAAATACAGGGAAGCCGAGTCTCTAAATTTAGCGTTGTTGGGATAGTGCGTTCCAACTCCCATTAACGTTCTAAGTATCAAATAAAGGAACAGAGTAAAAAAAATTGCAGTATTAACTTCTGTTTTGTTTCAAAGTGTAGCCACTCACCCAGGCTTACTAAATGGCTATATCGATGTCACCCATTATTTGTTCAACTATTGTAATACTTGCACAATTACAATTGGACATAGTCTCATAACAGCTACAGTTGCCACAGTGCCTGTTGCTTTGGACATGCACGGATGTCCAGAAAAACCCTACATCATAATTTGGAATAACGCAGGCACTGCAGTATCGTATATATATCCACCAACAACAACAACTTACTTAGAAGTCAAATGTCTCGCCTGTACAGAAATATATATAAATGATGTACAAGTACATGTTGTAGACACACTGTTGACAAAACATATGAAAGTTTGGGTCTGGCTGTGAGTCATGCTCTGATAGCCTAATGGTTAGGCGACCGCTCACGGTAGATGGGAAATCTGGGTTTGAGTCCAAGTCTGGCACAAATTTTAATAGTTGTCATTCCATTATACATTTGATTTTTGTCCACATTCACAGCTCTAAATTTATTTTATATATTGACTACCACCAAGTTATTAGTTAGGACAAATGATTATGGATGAAAGGTGTATATAGGCAACACAGAACATTATGTTGCAGAGTATGTTCTACGACATGACAGTCGTGACGTAGGTGCCTGTTTCACCACACGTACCATTTGGAATCTTCCCCAAACACCAGTTTCTTGGAACCTCACAGGTAGGAACTGGCATAACGACATGGCCTTGACTCTTGTCACCCACCGGGCATCAATTTACGCTAATTTCTTTTGCCTCAGGATTTTTTCACAGTAACTACTACTTTCTTCACTCCCTTTTGGTTTTCAACATCTTTCATTTTCTGACCTGTCTATTTTTTGCCATCCCCCTCCTACCTCTTAGCATTTTGCTCTTATTAACTCATGCACAATGTTTTAGCAGTAATCTCTGTCTTGCATATTACCCTATCTTTCACCTTTAAACTCTCGGGTTTTAAAATCTCGCCTGCTACTGTCCCCAACAATCAATTTTTGTTCTCACCAAGACTGGCAAGCCTGCTCTGACCTGGGGACCTGTGTGACTTTTCCAAATTCTACCCTTTCCCATAAACCTCACCAGTACTGTTCCCTCACCCTTCATCCTTCACCTTCAACCCTTTTACGAGAAGAAGGAGGTACTGGCCCTGAAAGCTAGAAAATTGTAATACCTTTTATAAATGTGTTCTCTTGCTGCATCCTGTTGAGTGGATTTTTTTTATCTATCCAGTTAGCTTTTATGAATAAAGTTATGTGACAAGCATTCCATTTTATTGATGACAAATACTGAAAGAAAAAATTATTTTTCATTCTGCATTATAGTGCTTTTGAATCTTTTTATTTGTGTTTGTGTCATTCTCTTACTTGTTCAGCAATATGTTGACAGAACAGCATACAATATGCTTGTGCAAAAAGCTTATACAATTGTTCACATTTCATTTGACACGGTCTACAGGCTGTACTGCGCCAGGATACGTCTTTCATTATCCTGTTACAGAAAAGGAATGAGTGTGAGCTACACATTCAGCATCAGTGGGAGAATAACGTTAGTCACCCAGTCAGTGGCACCTATAAATGTGCATTTAGCTCTCTTGATATAATTATATTTTACCAGACAATAGATAACACTCACATTAAAATAGACAATCCACCAAACATAACAGACATGGAAAACTTCTGGAGCAACATATGGTCAAACCCAGTACAACATAACAGACACACACAGTGGATACAAGCAGAAACAGACTCATACAAGATGATACTACAAATGCCTGAAGTGATAATTTTGCAACATTAAGTCACCCGAGCAATTAATTCTATGCACAGTTGGAAAGCCCCTGGAAATGATAAAATAGCAAATTTCTAGCTAAAGAAGTTCACCTCAACACATTCACATCTAACTAAATTATTTAACAATTACATTGCAGACCCATACACAGTCCCTGATACACTTACAAAAGGAATAATTTATCTGAAACCTAAAGATCAAGCAGACACAGCAAACCCAGCAAAATATCGCCCCATAACATGCCTACCAACAATATACAAAATATTAACTTCAGTCATTACACAGAAATTAGTGACACATACAACACAGAACAAAATTATAAATGAAGAACAAAAATGCTGCAGCAAAGGAGCATGAGGATGTAAAGAGCAACTGATAATAGATGCAGAGGTGACATATCAAGCTAAAACTAAACAAAGGTCGCTACACTAAACATACATTGATTACCAAAAAGCTTTTGATAGTGTACTCCACTCATGGTTACTACCAATATTGTATATATACAAAGTAGATCCTAAATTAATACAGTTCCTAAACATAGTAATGAAAAATGGGAAAACCACACTTAATATCCAAACAAATTCAAAAAATATCACATCACAGCCAATACAGATTAAGCGTGGAATATATCAAGGAGACTCATTAAGTCCTTTCTGGTTCTGCCTTGCCCTGAACCCACTATCCAACATGCTAAATAATACAAATTATGGATATAATATTACTGGAACATACCCACACAAAATAATACTTTTGCTATACATGGATGATCTAAAACTACTGGCAGCAACAAATCAACAACTCAACCAATTACTAAAGATAACAGAAGTATTCAGCAATGATATAAATATGACTTTTGGAACAGACAAATGTAAGAAAAATAGCATAGTCAAGGGAAAACACACTAAACAAGAAGATTACATATTGGATAACCACAGCGACTGCATAGAAGCGATGGAAAAAACGGATGCCTATAAATGTGTAAAACAGATTTTGTAACAGGAATTTCTTTAGCTGAAATTTAAGCTTCATTGTGGATAGGGCCATAACTTTACTGGGCAGTGCATTGAGTAACTTTAAACCTTAATATTGTGGACCCTTTTCATAGAGTGCTGTTCTGTGGCTGCTGATGTAAATTTTTTTATTTATTTCTCATTTGTACTGATGCAAATTGGAACAAATGTTGGGCTGCAGTCTTTTAACAAGTAATATGGCTTTTAGAATGTACATGTTTACTACAGTTAGTACACCGGTTTTTGGAAACAAGCCACAGCATGATTGCTTATATTTTGCTCCACAGATGATTCTTATAGCCATTTTCTGAAGTGGCACTAGGTTTTATTTTATTTTATTTTATTTAGTCCTTCAAATCCTTTATGTATAGAATATATACAAGGATATTGGACATGGTTAGGTATTTACAAGATAAAATACAGTTTGTATTGCAATCCTAAGGACTAGATATTTAAGTAATTTAGCACAGATTCATAAATACAACAAACATTACAGGCAACATACAAAGTAGAATATTAATAATGCATCTTTATTTTTGTTGTTTGGCTTTTATATATTCTGTCAGACTGTAAAAGCAATGATCAATTAAATATGCCTTTACTTCAGCCTTAAAACTACAGAGTTTACCTATTGATTTAATATGTTTAGGTAGATTATTGAAAATCCTTATCCCAGTGTGTAGTGTGCCTTTTTGGCACAATGATGTTCTCACCTGTTTCACATGAAGGTCAGATTTTTGCCTTGTATTGTGTGCATGTATATCTTCATTTTTAATAAGATATCTGGGTGTCTATCGATATGTTGTTTGATGAAAACTGATGTTTCATAGATAAAAATGCAAGGAAGAGGAAGAACTGAAAGTTTTTTGAATATGGGTCAGCACGATTTCGTATTGTTTGCCCCTTCAATAATTCTTAGTATTCTCTTTTGCATCTTGAAAAGTTTAATATTTGTTGTTGTATTTCCCCAGAAGATTATGCCATATTTAATTACAGAATGCACATAGGAGTAGTATACATTTAACAGGCTGGCTTTGCTGCAACAAGTTTTTAAGATCCGTATCATGTAACAGGTTTTGCTTAGTTTTCTTTGCAAGTATTCAATATGTACCGCCCATTTTGTGTTGTTCTGGAGCCAGAGTCCCAGAAATTTAGTGCTGTCAACACTTTCAAGAACTCTGTCCCTAAGTTCTATTTCTATGTTTGGGTGGTGTCTTCCTTTTACTTTATAGAAATTCAGTGTTACTGTCTTTTCTTTGTTTATAATTGGCTTGTTGTAGCTGAACCACTGTTCATTGTTTGGATAGCGGAGTCTTTAAGTTTTTCTTCTGTTTTACCACTGATAAGGAAGCTTGTATCATCTGTAAATTGGAGGGTAGTTAGGCAATACTTGTTGTACATAAGATCATTGACATAGAGGAGAAACAGAATGGGTCCTAATACTGATCCTTGAGGGACACCATATTTCACATTTTCATATCCTGAATAGTAGTAGCTGATTTTGTTATGGTCAGTATATTGCACTTCAACCACCTGTTTGCGACCACATAGGTATGTCTTGAGCCACTCATTGGATATACCTCTAATTCCTAACTGGTCAAGCTTCTGCAGTAGGGCACTATGGTCAATGACGTCAAAAGCTTTAGATAAATCAAGACATATGCCTGTCACAAACTCACCTGCATCCAGTTTAGTATAGATTTCATTAAGAAATTCAAATATTGCACTTTCAGTTGAATAGCCTTTCCTGAAACCATGCTGTGAAGGAGAGAGAATCTTATTTTTCTTTAGGAAATCAGACAATCTCTTATAAAAAACTTTTTCTAAAATTTTAGAAAATACAGGCAGTAGGGCTATTGGTCTATAATTTGAAACACATTCTGGATTTCCTTTTTTGAACAGTGGTTTCAGCTTTGCTGTTTTTAAGCATGAAGGGAAGGTTCCTGATGCCAGTGAGCTGTTGCACAAATGTGTCAAGAGTTCAGCTAAGGCAAGACAGCATTTTTTAATAATTGCATCTGGTATTCCATCAATTCCACATGAGTAGCCTGTTTTCAAGGTTTTTATAACTTATAAAATTTCTTCAGAATTTGTGGGTGAAAGGAACAAAGATGTAGACACATTTCTTACACTATTTAGATTTGCTTTGGTTGTTGCTCTGCATATTCTATTCCATGATGTAGGTGAGAGGAAAATAGGGCATGAAATGCAGTCTTTAGGAAAACAGTGTCTTTGAAGAACTTGCTAATTATATTAATTGTAAATATAATCTTAGACAACTTACATGCTAGAGTGTCAACATGTGTGTTCCAATTTAGATTGCTTTGAATTGTTAAATCAAAGAATTTTACACTAAAGAATTTTTTTACTAATTCATTGCCTATGTATATTTTACTTTCATTATTAAAACTACTGTTGTTAATCTCCATGAGTCATGCTTTGCTACTGATTACATTTAAGTGGTTTTCATTGAAGTACTGTGCAATATCATTTGTCACGTTATTACGCTGGGTCTCTAGTTCATTAAATGATTTCTTTTTACACACAATGGATGTATCATCTGCATACAGAACAATTTTGGAATTCTGAGAGCAATATCTTATGTCATTTACATAAATTAAAAACAAATGAGGACCCAATACTGAGGCCTGTGAACACCACTTTCAGCTTTAAGTAGTACAAACTGTTTTTGGTTACTCATGTAAGATTTTATTAGGTCATGAGTAGTGCCTCTGATTCCAATATTCCACACTTTTCTAACAGGATTGTGGCAGTCACACAGTTGAAAGCTTGCTCCAGGTAGAGGTATACACCTGCAACATGTTGCTTGTTCTCGGTGTCACTTGTTATCTCTTCAATTAATTGAGCAGGTACTCTGCTGGTTGATTTACATATTAAGAAACCATTTTTATTTTCAAACATTGGGTAGTGCAATGGGAGAGAGCTTATAATTCTGGTGTATAAGACTTTTTCAACTATTCTGGAAAAGACTGGAAGTGTTGTGGTGGGTATGTAGTTCTGAATTTTGAGTATGTCCCCGTTTTTAAAGATTGGTGTTACATGAGCTATTTCTGGTCTGTCTGGGAAGGTGCCTGATTCTATTACATTATTTACTGCTACAGACAGAGGTACAGACACACTTTGTCTGCACACATTTAATACATTAATACTGAGGCCACAATGCCTGTGAAACGGGAAGATTTTAGAGAGCTAATGATGTTAATTATTTCTTTGCAGTTCATGGGGGTTAAATGTATGTTATGCTGAGAAGGACTGCCTTTAAAATTATACTGCATGTTATTATGTTTGTCATTGATAGCTTCCCCCACTGAAGAAGTATATTCATTGAATATGTTAGCAATTTCAAGTTCATCTTTTGCTACCATCCCATTGTGGTCAATGTTAAAGTCTATGCAGCTTTTGCCCTGCCTGTTATAAAATAGTTACTCGCTCCCAAGATACCAGTAGTAACACTGTGTGAAGCCTGAAGCTTGTTTGCAACATAGCTGCTCCTGGTCTGTATCAATAAATCTTTATAGTATTCTTGATAAGTTTTGAAAACCTCCTTTAGCTTGAAAGATAGTCTGTTATTCAACATTGTACTATGGAATAATTCTAATTTTTCCCTTGCTTCAAAGACATCATTATTTATCCAGATACTTCTATTTATATTTTTAGTTCGTTCAACTTTCTTAGCGGCAAGGGGGCATGTGGCATCAAAACAATTGTTGAAGTCAGAAGCAAAGCTATCATAGGGAAACCTATTGCTCTAAAAATCATGACGTGTGTACTGACATGTGGTTCAGTCTATTGATGTTATCATTATACATAGTTCTTTTTCTTGCATATAGTTCCGTTTTAGTGGCAAAGGGCATCTCATTTGCCCCCAATTGGAGCTGTACTGCATTTTGACCAGAGATGACTAGTTTTAGAACAGCTGCTTTGTAGGTAAGATGGGTTACATTTATTATTGTATTATCCAGACATATTTTGTTGTTGCTAATCTCTCTAGTTGGCTCATGGGTAACTCGCATCAAACTGAATCTATCGAGTAGGAGGTGTAGCTTTTTGGCGTTGGCATTATCTGTTACCGAGTCTGTATTTATATCCCCTTTTATTATAGTATTTATACCGCCATTTAATACAAAAAATGTACTGTCTATATATATCAGCAAGTCAGAAAGGTTTTTGAAAATATATCCATACATGCCCCAGGTGGCCTATAGACACCAACAGTTGCTGTATTTTCTCTGCCACCCCATTTTAGATCTATTGCAGCAAATTCTGTGATTCCTTTTGCACAGAATGTACAGGGTGACACAGAAAAATGGGCACATTTCCACATTCCAATAAAACATGAAGTGATGAAGGAAAGAAATCTCATTCATAGTAATTGAAACCTCACAACTTTCCCATTTACAAAACATTGATCGCATTTATCATTTCTTTTTTTTTTATTATATCCTTTAGATGGCATCATTCTGTATGAAAACATTCGTGAAATCTGCCATTGAGATTACTCATTGACCACTGCAATATCACAGCTGGGATGCTGTGAATTGCATCCCGAATACTCTGTTTTAACTCATCCAGGGTTCTTAATCGAGTCGTGTAGACTTTACTCTTGAGGTAGCCTCACAAGAAGAAAATCACAAAAGGGTAAATCTGGCCATCTAGGTGGCCAGGGAATGTTACCAAATTGTGAGATCACACAGTTGTCAAACAATTCTCGCACATATGCCATTGATTGGGGTGCAGTGTGTGATGTCGCTCCGTCCTGTCAAAATCAGGCTTCTTGAACATTTGGAAAGTAGTTCAGTGCTGGTATAAGGAAAGTTTGTGATATTCCACGTAATGGTAATGAAATCAGGGGCCAGATAAACCACCAAAACATGCATTATTGACTGTTGACATTCCCTGTTGGCTTCCTGAGGTGGAACATCATCATCCATGGAGTCACTACCATTGACAATGTTAGTCATTTCAGATAATTCTAGACGAGTAAGATTTACTCTAAACTTTTTACTTGCCTTCTTTTCTCACGCAGTTTGCTCCAGTTCTTCAGGTCTAGGGTTCTGATATTTGACACTGACATTTTCACATTTTAGGTTCTCATGGTTCCAGTTTATGAAAATAATTTTGAAAAATGACTGCACAGAATTTTGTTTCTTTTTGGAATTTATTTGTTTCACAATTTACTATATCACACTGTCTTTTGAATTTTAACATTAACAAAGCTGAAATTAAGTTGTTGCTCTAAAATACAGAAACACGTCTGATCACATTAGAGGCATGCCCACTACTACCTCCTCACTCTGCAGTAATAACAATATTCCAAATGATTTATAAATTTTCTTGACGAATGAATTTCTATAAATTTATATATATGAATCCAGAAGTAAACGTAATAAACAGTACCAAATTGCATAATTAACAATAGAAATTTTAACTGTGCCAAATATTTCACAATTTCAAATGTTTCTAAAAAAATAATTTTAACTCTAAACAAAGAGGTAGTACATATTGATTGTAACAATGAACAGAATTTTACATGGAGAAAACTCAACATTCTCAGAAATAAAGTAGGGCTGCTCTACTGTTTTTTCGACAGATGGTACACTGAGGTTAGAATATGGCTTACTTTTGTGTGATCAACAAAATCTTTCCAAGCTTGTGATGTAAACTGTGAACTATTATCAGATAAAATTGTTTTAGGAATACCCAACTGATGAAAACATGTGTTTTCAAACTGAGAGATGATTTGCTCACTGGTAGCTTTCTTAAGAGGAAATGGCTGCATGAACTTTGAAAATACATCAACCGCCACAAAGACATAACAAAATCCATTTTTAGATTTAGACAAACGTCCATAAATGCCCACAGACATGAGATCTAGGTTATTATAAGGCAGTATGTTTTCCATTTGACCTCTGCTTGTTTGGCCACTTACCTTCACTCTCTGACATCTGTCACAGCTGGCAATCTTCTTCTTGACTCTCCTTCACATAATACAAAAATAGATGTTTTTCTGAATCTTTTGTGTATATGCCGGCCGCGGTGGTCTAGCGGTTCTAGGCGCTCAGTGTTCAGGTTTAAGTAGTTCTAAGTTCTAGGGGACTGATGACCACAGATGTTAAGTCCCATAGTGCTCAGAGCCATTTGAGCCATTTTTTTGTGTATATTTGGTTGATCCACAATGACCAAAATTCTCATGTGCATAAGTAATTAAAGTATCAATGAACTGTTATGGCCAACATAGTTTCCAAACATCTGAGTCAGTTGTATGTCTCCTGAATAAAATATCCTTGTGTCCCCTATAATATTGTTCCATCTTTTATCCTCCTTTCTTACCCAACATGCTCTTAACCAATTTCCAATTTTGATCATGATTTTGATACCTGCGGATGTCATTGCAAATTTTCAGGATCTCTTTTTCCTCTTTCACACCTCTCAAGCACATAATTTTAAATTTTTCTCTCCTCCTCCAAAGTTGTTAGATAATTTACTCCCTAAAGGTAGCCTAGACAAAGCATCAGCAACTACATTGTCTGTGCCCTTAATGTATCTGATTTTATAATTGAACTGCTGTAAAAATAAGGCCCAATGAGTAATTCTGTTATGGTACAGCTTACACACCTGGAGACAACATAATGCTTTGTGATCAGTATAGATGATGATTTTGTGACCTAGCAGATAATTGTTAAACTTGTTGAACACCCAATGTACAGCCAAAAGTTCTTTCTTATTTACAGTGCATGTCTTTTCATTCTTATGCAATACTCTACTATCAAATGCAAGCTCTGTGTTCATTAAAACCATCAACTTCAACATCCTGAAATAAATGAGCACCCAAATCAACATCACTGTTGTCTGTCATAATACGAAAAGGAAGAGACTAATCTGGTCTGAACAATATCTGACTTTGACACAACTTGAAATCTGGAGGTCATGTCCAAACCACTCACGTATTTTACATAATCAAATTTCTGTACCAGCTCATCCATGTTCTCAGGATGGTCATTGTCTCTGATAGGGAACTTATTAAGATGTCTAAAATCCAAAACAATTCCCACTCTACCATTTCTGTTACTTATCACAACTACAGGATTAATGTAAACACTCCTACTTCTCTCAATTACCCACCATGTTTCCATTTTCTGAATTTCTAACTCAACATCTATCCTTTTTGAAAATAGTACATTATATAGCTTGAGAAAGAAAAATTGATGATCTCTAAGGTACAGCATGCACCGATAGCCTTTCACTTTCCCTGGTATATCATCAGTACATTTCTAAACTCCAATAACAGACTCCAAAGTTGTTCCTTTTGTTGATCATTAAGAATTGTAGCTTCCCTTACTTTAGAATCTACTACACTTTCAAAATCCTGAGCTTCAATCATCAGTCATCATCATCAAACACATTGAACTCACCTTGGTTCACAATGTTTTGCCAACAGTTAAAACATTTACCACAGTTTAAAATACCGATATTAGTTTTCACATAAGTATTACTTTTAGGTTCCAAAATAAACAATTCTTTAGCATTCCCTCCAAAAAAAGGCTCAACTCTCACTATCCAATCCATACCAAGAATTATATTTTTTTCCAGACTAGGGATCACTAAGCATCCATGTTCAAAGATTTTGTCTGCTATACTAAAAGTTAAAACTACCTCAGATTTTACCAGTTTGCTTTGCTTAACTGTATCTCCTCTTACCATTACACCTACAATAGTTGTTTCCACAAAATTCTTACTATACTTGATCTCGTCTTTAATTTGTTCAGATATACCACAAATTGGACTACCTGTATCATTCCAAAAGTTACCTTCCCACTGATCAATCTTAACTTTAATGTAAGGACACCTAAAATCTGAATCATCTTCTCTGTTGTCAGACACTTCATGCGAAAGGTCATTTTGAATTTTATCAAATGGTATGTCACACTGCTTTCACAGGGTTTTATCATCTTAACAGGTATCATAGCATTACTTTGGTTGCTCATGTTGTCATCTGTATTATTTCTAGAGATTGTATTTGATTATTCGATGTTGAATAAATATTATTGTTATTATTATTATTTGCCTTATCTGTATTGTCAACGTCATTCACAAATAACTCAGAAACTTCATTATTCTTAAATTCCACAAATACCTGATACTCATCATCTTTATCATCATCATCATATTCCTCCAAAATTGGTTCAGTAACAATGTCACTAACAATAAAAGTCTCATCTCCATCAGAGTCATGTACCTCACCTACATTCATTTGCAGTAAGCCACCAGCGTCAGACGTAACCTCAGTTACTTCACACCTCTCATTCACATGTACATAAAAAACACCACCTAGTTCAGATGCAGTACAGTCATCATCTGATTTACATACATCAATAACATCATTAGTACGTACTACATCAAAATTCTCACTACTCTCACATTCTGGTTTGTGATTAGTACCTAGATCACCATAATTCCAAAACTTTTGATCAAAACATAAATGAGAAATCTGATATTCCTTCTGTTCAATTTCAGATACATGTGCCATATTATTAACACTGTTATTATTGTCTAATCGCAAGTGTAACTTCGGGATCCTTTGCTTTTTGTGTTTGCTCACTCCAGAATTGTGGATCTTCATTGAGGCAAACTGCTGTTTTCTGAGTAGTCACTTCTATGATTGTTTCCTATTAAAAACCCCATGATTATGCCCAATATTTGCATTCTGCTGATGCTCAAAATTTCTCTCCCTATTGACACTTTAATCCTGATAGAAGTTACTATTATCTCTGTTTCTGTGATTACTGACATTGTGTTTTCTATAACTCCGATTATTGTGGTACATACTTCTTTCTACTGCTCTGTCCAGCCTGTCAACATATTGTAAAAATTGTTCAAGACAATCATCAGTTCCCTGTACTAAATTCCAAGGCAACCTCCCTGGTAATCTGCTTTTAAGTGCATCAATCAAGGGCATTTTGTTAAAGGGTTTGTCAAGGTGTGTTAATTTTTTAAGTTGGTTCTTCCAAAACTCTTTTTAATTACTGTCCCTATTCCTATAATTAGGACCATTCAAAATTCACTTTTGGTTCTCCCCTGTCCAGCTTCTGACCAAATTTTATTTAAAAAACTTTTCTCGAATCTTTGATATTTTCCCCACTGACTTAAATTTAAATTTACCCATGATAGAGTTTCGCAATCAAGACATCTTTTAACTAATTTAATTTCTTGATTGTAATTCATGCCCGATGCAAAAGTATCTCTACAGTGATGCAGAAAATCCACTGGATTTAATAGTCTGATGGAAAACCATTGTTTGCACACAGATTTTGGATAACATAACTTTCCTGAACTGTTGAAATTTTTTGATCTAAAACAGTTACATTAGTTTGCATATTTTTTTCAACATTTAAAATTTTTTGGTTTAAATTGGCAATGTTTTGTTCCATCTTTTGCACTACACCCTTCTTTCCACTTTGCCAACATCAACATTCTTTGATTGTCTTGCTGACTCAACTATCAATTCATTCTCCAAAACCATAAATTTATTTTCTGAAACATCATCTTTTTCATTCATACTTTGTAACCCCTCTGACAACTCATTTTTTAGCAGTGAAACTTCATTACTGGGTTGGTCCATTTGGTCTTGTACTTCATCTAATGTACTATTATCTGTCTTCATTTCCTCAATTTTTGCTAAAATTAACTGTAGAATGTCAGTCATTACAGTTTCTTTGCTATCTGCGATTTCACTCTGCTCAGACATTTCCTGACTGGATCCTACAGCTTTCACTTCTGCCTCAGTCCTACCCTCACGTCTCTTCATTTTGTTAACAAACACACAAGTCCACAAACAAATTAACTTCACAAATAGTTTGTACTTATCTTCCCTTTTCGATGTCCCTTTTTGTAGTTGCAAAGTCTGATTTATTTGATCTGGTATGTCATTGTTGTTAGTACATCGTCGCTATTGATGTGATTTGCTTTGTTGGGCAGCCCTCGGTCTTCTTTCTTTGTGTCTTTGGAAGTTCATTCATACATAAATTGTATATGCAATAAAATACTTTCTTTTCTGCAACAGAGAAAACTTCATTAATAGTCAACTGATCTCAGCTGACACTGCCACTTATAATCTCCCTGTCCCAAAATTTTTTGTTGTCATTACTATTGTCAACTGTAAAGTATTTTTTTTTTTTTCAAAAATTACAAGATCATTAATATATACAATAAACTCTTTACTTACCTACCTTTCTCACTCAGTTGGTTCCAGTTCTTCATGTCGCAGGGCTCTGATTCTTGAAGCTGAAATTTTTCCAATTGACGTAAATAAATTTGAAAAAATTGCATGCACAGAATTTTTGTTTCTTTTTTTACATTAATATGTTTCATATTTTACTATACCACACTGTCTTTTGAATTTTCATGTAAATAAAACTGAAATTACATTGTTCTTACAAAATACAAAAAAACATGCAATCGCATCAGAGACGTGCTTACTACTACCTCCTCTCTCTGCGGCAATAACAAAATTTTCTTGACAAATGAATTTCTATTATTTTGTAAGTGAATCCAGAATTAAACATACTAAACAGTACCAAAATGTGTAATTAATAATAGAAATTTTAAGTATGCCAAATATTTCGTAATTTCAAACGTTTCGGGTGGGGGGGGGGGGGGGGGGAACCTGTAATACATAGCTAGGACATGCAACAACGAAAATAAAGTAATTGAATTTATAGTTTTTAACTTGAAATATAGCATATTGTATATAAAATTATATGAAATTTTTCAGATACATGATTGAGATAATATTGACCTGTCCAAAATTCGAAAATATTTCTGGAATCAACTACTTCTGTTGAGGAAAAGTAGCGCCAAAGGAGGTTGCTGCTTTACAACTTGCACAGGTGTTGTAGCCTCCTAATGAGATCCCCTTCTGCGAATGCTAGAAGTAGTACCTCTACAGATTAAGAGGAACCTGTGGTATCAACATGATGGCTGTCCAGCCCATAGTGCACAAAGTACTACAGCATGTCACCATGAACTGTTTCCAAATCATTGGATTGGTCACAGAGGATCTGCACCTTGGCTGGCCTATTCAATGGATTTGATGCCTATAATTCTTTTTTTCTGTGGGGAAAGCTGAAAGACACTCTCTGCCAGGTCATACCAACTACATTCAATGATATGCAATGACATTTGGACATCTCTGCCAAAATGCTAGGTTGTGTGCAGCTGTCATTCCATACCATACTGGAAGCATGTATTGCTCCTACTGATTGTCATTTTGAGTATGACCTGTGATGATCAATTGTCTCGTTACTGGTCAGAATTCACAGGCACTTGTGTTGCTCTTTAGTATGTGCTGCCACAGATATTATGCAAGTGTTGGTATGAGGACTTTTCAAAATACTGGTGCTGGTAATGTTGTCTCATGTGAGTACAAGGCAGTTCCACGTCCTCCACAGTGATTCTCTCAACATCTCTTACCAGACCTGGTAACAACGCTGAACACGAACAACACTAATGCAGTTAGTGGCTCTTCTGTCTGTCACAGATAATTACAATTGTAATCTTTTGTGTACCTAATGATGGCATGTACACACAGAAAGTTGCATCGACATCAGACCATGTATTCCAAGTTCTTCACTTTTTTTTTGTTAGGTGGATGCTAAATGTACTATGCATTGTGAGACAATAATTTGGTTTTACATATTTGTTTGTTGTCTTTGCCAACTCACAACCAGATTATTACATTCCAATCCAGCCTGCAGTTCAACTGTGCTATAGGTCAGTCTGTTACCACAACCTTCTGAGAACTTCCCAGAAATGATCAGTACCCAATAAACAATAACCTGCTAGTGATGGGATTGAACTGGCAACCCACAGCACTGCAGCCAGTGACACTAACTGGTACGCCACACTGCATGTGCTGCAGCTTGTGGAAATAATTACAACAGTCATATTGCATTGTCTTTCATAATACATTTCATCATTTGCTACAGTGGTGCAGTCAATTAACATACGGATAACCCGCACTTACATTTAAACAAATACAACAAAATCCCACTAATATTTCAACATTAATTTTGAATTCGTCATCAGTAAATCAGAGAGACTTAAGAAACTTCACAATCAGTATAACATTGCAGGCTTTCAAGGGGAAAAAATGATGATGTGGTGGCCCTCAACTACATACCCTCCGACACAGAGTTGAAATATTAAATCTTTTGGCTGGTTTCATTGTCTAGTGGCTTTAATACATAGTAGACACATTACAAGCCAAATACTGCACAGTCTACTGTATACAATATGAATATACACATAAATCGAATGCTCGAAGGTTCCTATCACTCGGCAATTGCGAATGTTGAATGTAACAGAAATTCATAATTGAAAGATTGCAATTAAACAAAACCTGGAGGTACTATTTTTAATGACTTTAAATGATGAGTACGATAGCAGAAGTAACTTTAAGAATGGTGTTCATTACTGCATAACACTTACTGTTGTCGATGGTCCAGCAATTAAATAAAATATAAGTTGAATAACAGGGAAACAATAGATTCCCACTTCAAGAAATTAGCTATGAACAACAACATAGCTCGCAAGATATTCACTTCTAAATGCATACTATGTCTTCACTGTAGAAGCCATGACCACGCACAAACTACTCCACTCTCCAAGTCTTTCCTGCGACCCTCCATCGTGCCTTCCTGTCAGGCACCCCTCGTGTCCTCTCGCAAACTCCTGCTCTGTCCCCACTTCCAGACAGTTTCCCCATTAATGTGCGCTGTGATTGGCTAGAGCACTCCAGCCATTTGTCCAAGCCAACGCACACTTACAGACATATTGAAACACATACGAAATACTGGATTTATATTTAAATAACTTGAAATTGAATAAATATTCCTACGGCTGGACCATAAACAATCTCTAACGCACATTCTTAAATACATAAACAAATCAAATTAACATATATCAAAGGAACAGAAACCAAAACTAGGCCAGTAGCCTAATGTCTCTGTGCTTTCTAAAACAGTAAATATTTGACCAATTTCTTCAAGAATAGTATATATTGGATATGAACAAAGACATAGATGAACAAATATATTTATAAGCATGGTGCCACCGTTTTTTTCGTTAACTGTGGAGTACATATGGCCTGACGTGATCGATAGTAATCGGGCACTTTGACATCCAATAACTTGTGTACTATTCAAGGTACATGCCTGTAATTCATACCTATTTAGGTTTACAGTATTAGCTTTCTAAAGACTTGTCGATTGACAAAATTGGATGAATCATTTAGATTTTGGAAATTCATTGCTGGGTGTTACTTGTGTAATTTACAGTCAGATAATAAAATTTAATCTAACATCGATTTTGAAAATCTGATCACACCATCAGAATCGTTGTGCTTTGGAATGCCTCCCGTAATGATTTCCCAAAGTCCGCCATCTTTGGCACTTCCGGCATACACAACTCCTTCATCGACACAAAGCACCGTCCTCAACACTGCGTCAACGTGGAATTCCCAGCCACGCGGTCTGTCTGGACCACGTGCCGGGGCTGCCCCTGTCGCTACAGCAAATGTCCGGCACCGTGCGGCAACCCGGGGCCCGCCGAGAGGCCCCTGAGTGGCCACGCCAACTGCGAACTTAGAATATTTTCAGGGCGCCAGAACTTGCCCGTTACCTCACAACATTGTTGCAATAGCGAGATCAATGTTATGAGTATTACTGTAATTTATAACTCCAATATTGTCTATGAATGTTAGTGGAATAGAACCACGAAAAAGTGGATCACAGAGTCCTCAAGAAGTACTGATTCAAAAATCAGGGAGAGTGTTGTCCCTTGGAAAACTTTTCAGAATTTTATGCCTAGCCAGCCTTGTGATAAAAATTTATTATATTTTCTTATTCTCTTTTTGAATGATGGCATTCACTGTTTGTGTGATGCTGTCTTTTTCTGATATGATTACTCTGGAAAATTTTTCCAAATTTGAAAAGGTATTCCAAGGTACAACGAGGTCATGCACTTGGGATAGAATCGTCTATTGAAGTTTAAAAGTGTTGCACTTGAGAAAATCTAATCAATGCTCTGTTAATAGTCTGCATTATTATTCTACTACACACCAGTAATCAGTCATAATTATAATGAACGTGGTATCTGAAGCTATACGAGTCTTGATCTTTCTTAATGCTAGAGCAGCGCTCGAGCAGTGTCACCTGCTGTCAAGCAGTGGTTTAGATATCTGAGCTGTGTTGTCACACAGTCAGTTTGAAGCTTGTTGTGAGTACAGTTCTGCAGAATGCCTTTCATCAATTGAACAGAGAATTTGTATTGTATGGATGCAAATCATTTAAAATGTTAAATGGGAAAAAGTTCTCAATAAACTATACAGAGACAGCTGCTTCCACAAAAAGAGAAGTGCAGAAATTGATCTTTAAATTTAGAGCAATAGTTTCAGCTGCTAATACCAAATATAACCATGTAAAGAAAGTTTATTCACTGGAAAATATTGAATATGTTCACGAGACTAGAGTAAGAAGTTCACGGATGTCCACTAGACCTCTATTCTCCCTACTATATATCACATGAACATAAGGCCATAACATGTAGAAGCTATTACATATGCGAGCATACTAAGTAAGAGTGATGCAAGTATTAAAACCTGTGGATTATGCACAACAACACTATTGCAGATGGTTACTCACTCAAGTTGCTGAAGGATATCTGGATAAAGAAAATTACTTCAACTCACACAAAGCACGGTTTCATCTTAGTGGGTTTTTGAACTCTCAAGACACACACTACTGCTCAACAAACAATCTCATAGAACTCTTTGAGATGTCTTTGCACAATGTGAAAGTAAGCTGCTGTGAGCAGTTTCAGGCCGACAGGTTTTAGATCTCATTTTCTTCAACACCACCATGAACTCTCAATCTATGTAACAGAACTGTTGCAACCATTCGTGCCGCAGCTGATGGAGGAAGAACGGAAGTATGCGGTTTTCCAGCAAGATGGCACTATGATGTGTACATCACTGTTTTCAGTGTCATACGTCCGTGAAGCTTTCAAGAAGACTATACAGTTTATGCTGGTTTATGGTCTCACGCTTCTCCTGATCTGTGTACCTGTGATTTTTATCTGTGGGGTATCTGAAAGGGCAAAGTCTACAGTAATTACCTGTTGAAATTGGAGAGTTGAAGACAAACATTTCCATTGCGATATCGGAAATCACACCAAATGAATTTGACTTGTGTCTGTATGAGACCAGTTGTTTTTTGTGCCATAAAACAAAACAAAACAAATACCAAATGAATAGACAAAAGTTGCCGGAAACATGAGACATGCTTAGTTGTGTCTCTGAGTTTATGGTGAATATTTTCAGGATCTTCTGTGCACTTCTGACCTTCTCCATGTTCAGTAAATTGTTTTTCATAATAATAATTTACTTCTTTGTACTTAACAATTAATGAGTGGCTTGTCTGTAGGTTGTTTATAAGAAGTAGGGCCTCTTGTTTTGGTCAGCCTGTATTATAGGAGACCATTTACTAGCTAAATATTTGAAATAGAAGGTACCAAAAAGTAACGCAAGTCTGTATTTTCGAGGTGGCTAAATTTGTTAATACGTTAAAGGTTCTCAATTTGTATCACATGTTCCATTGTAGAGGAACTACTTCCATTTCATGGTACAAGATGGTGCCTGACTGACGAAATATAGTTTAACCAGCTATACCTTCAACAGTGTGTCTCAAAATGAATATCACGGTTTTAAAACTTTGTAAAATTTATTACATTCAGCATCCAGTTAAATGTAATACTATAAATGAAAGTGCAATTCAAACAGTTTTGTTTGTATACACATATGTATACATGTGCACTATCTGCTGTGGGCTCCATAAGAAAGTACAAGCAGCAACGGTGGCCTCTAATGAAGATAGAACTTTCTGTGTTTAACAGTGTTCAAGGGCTGAATCTGTTGTTACAGTGCAGCTTGCATTACATGTTACACTGTGTGATCAAAAGTATCCTGAAAACATACATTTTTCACATTAGGTGCATCGCGCTGCCACCCAATGCCAGGTACTCCATATCAGCGATCTCAGTAGTCATTAGACATTGTGAGAGAACAGATGGGGTGCTCCAAGGAACTCGTGGACTTCGAATGTTGTAACGTGATTGAGTGTCACTTGTGTCATACATCTGTACCCGAGATGTCAACACTCCTAAACATCCCTAGGTCCACAGTTTCAGATGTGATAGCGAAGTGGAAATGTGAAGGGGCATGTACAGCGCAAAAGCAAACAGGCCAACCTTGTCTGTTGACTGACAGAGACCACCGATGGTTGAAGAGGGTCATAATGTGTAATAGGGAGACATCTATCCAGACAATCACACAGGAATTTCAGACTGCATCAGGATTTGCTGCAAGTACTATGACAGTTAGGCAGGAGGTGAGAAAAATTGGATTTCATGGTCTTGCGGCTGCTCATAAGCCACACATCACACCGGTAAATGCCAAACGATGCCTCGATTGGTGTAAGGAGCATAAACATTGGACAATTGAACAGTGGAAAAACATTCTTTGGAGTGACGTATCACAGTATCCAAAGTGGGGATCTGATGGGAGGGAGTGGGTATGGCGAATGGCCGGTGAACATCATCTGCTAGAGTGTGTAGTGCCAAAAGTAAAATTCAGAGGTGGTGGTGTTGTGGTGTGGTCGAGTTTTTGATATAGGGGCTTGCACCCCTTGTTTTGCATGACACTATCACAGCACAGGGCTACACTCATGTTTTAAGCACCTTCTTGCTTCCCACTGTCGAAGAGTGGTTTGGTGACGGCGGTTGCATCTTTCAACACTGTCGAGCACCTGGTCATAATGCACGGTCTGTGGTTGAGTGGTTACATGACAATAACATCCCTGTAATGGACTGGCCTGCAGAGTCCTGACTTGATTCCTATAGAACAGCTTTGGGATGTTTTGGAACGCTGACTTTGTGCCATGTCTCACTGACCGACATCTATACCTCTCCTCAATGCAGCACTCTGTGAAAAATCGGCTGCCGTAGATGGCATTAATTTGAAGACAGCAAATGTCTTTGCAAAGTGAAAGATATGAGACAATGAAGCGTACGTGCAAAACATTTTGAATGAGTGAGAGAGACTTCCATGCATAGCCCCAAAAAGTCAGTTTGGAAGGCTAGTGTGGAATCAGCAATTCCAACGAAGTCTGTGTGGAAACTATTAACAAGATACTTACATCTATAGCCTTATCATTTGCAGTTGTTACAAGCTCTATAGTTCTCAGACTGGGGTTTATGTGCAAACTTTGCAAATGAAATGTCATTGCATGAATGTGAGGATTTTCTGGGTGGAAATTTGAACTCACAGAAGGTGTGCATCTGGGGGGTCAGTTGTATGTGCACAAGATGGTACAGTTGCAACAAGACTCCCCTAAATTGAATGTGACTCTTGCCAGGACAGTAACTCTTGAGAGAACAGTAATTCTGGTAAGGACAGTTACATATATAGCTTTGTACATGATTTATTCAGTTGAAAAACTGAAAATGTTACTTTGAAATAAAAGCAGTAGAAATCATATTTTATTGTTGTATTGTTACTTTAGCATGTAACATGCTTCTGTAACAATGGCTAAACTCATCCAGTCCTGTATTAAACAGTTATGCTCATTTCATCTACATTTGGAATTACCCATTGCAAGTCTCTGCACCTTAATTTAACTTACAATTACTGATAATGGAAAACTTTTAATTTTTGTTCTGCACTAAAGCTACCGATTGAAAAACACAGTACAATAAATATCAAAACTAATCCCACACACCTTTACATGAATTAACTAAATTACTCAAAAATTTATGTCCTATGAATTGAAGTAACACTTTCAACTCTTGATCATCGTTTTTAGCAAATTCTGCATACTATTTTATCAGCAACACAACTGTGCTTGGCTGCTCTGTGCTCAAGTCCAACAATGACTTTACATCCGCTCTGACTTAGTATATGAGCAGTAGTGGTGCAGCATTTTTGACATTATACAGCAAAACACCACCACCTCCAGAAAAAAAGACACTTTCAGCCTCAGCCTTGTGGAATTCCTCTCTTTATTTTCATGGGTGTGACTTTTTATAGTTTCTTTTTACTAATTGTACCCTGTTGCTTAAGTATGATTGAAAAAAATGTAATGGTTTATCTACAATACCATAATGTTCTAGTTTTTTTATCATTATTTCATGTGTGACTGAGTTGAAGACTTTTGTTAAATCTAACAGTGTAGCACAAGTGAGTTTCTTGTTTTCATATCCTTCATATACATTACTAAGGAGGCATTCAACTGCTTTGGTTGTCTATAGTTCAGATCGAAAGCGAAACTGGTTCTTGCTGAATAATTTATTACTTTCAAAATAATTGTAAATTTGTATATGTTTGCAGGTTCCTGTTACTTTTGATATAATGGGAACTATTGATATAGGTCTATAATTGTCTGGCATTTATTGACACCTTTCTTATAGATTGGGAGTGTAGGTGTCATTTTCAGACATTCGTCTAGTCTGCATATCATATACCATGCATTCAAAGCTTATTAATATATATATTGGACTGTCTTATGTATATGGGACATTGTAAATGACCATGCAGTTACCGTTAGTGATTTTTTTATTATTACAACAATGAGTAACACAAGATGTCTATAAATTGTTTGTAGTATTATTGATAAATAATATTTTGTATTTCTTTATGGTTAACTTTCTCATATATGAATCTGTATAATGCAACAGAGTGACTGACCTGACTTTATTTAGGTAGTTGGCCTTTTACAATCCTGGCAACATTTTTGTTCTCCTGTCCCTTTTCTTTGAAAGTACTGAACATCTCAGTTTGCTGGTCAGAGGTTCTGGTCTGTCTGGTGCCACATTATCTATTGTCAGTATTTCTTCTAGAGTTCTCTTCACATTCCTTCATTGTTTAGGAATATTCAATGTAGCAGTTAAGTTCCATGCCAATTCATGCAGAAATTTCCTTCGTGGCTTCTTTACATCAGTGCTGGAAAGGGTAAAGAGAACCGTGGCATTTCTCCCATTTTGATTGAGAATGTCACAGAAAACCCTCATAGGCCATCTTCTTGTTACATGTGCAGTGGTGTAAGTTTTGCATAGCTGATCAAAAGTGTCAGTACCACCTTTTGTTTTATTGTATGAAATTATCATTTCAGGTTTTCCTGTTGTTTTGTCGATGTTGTTTGAGTAGAGCATGGTAGACAGCAAGAGTACAACTTTATTCTTCTTTGGGACATATGACAGTATCATCTTATTCACAGCAGAGGCAAATTGAGTATTTCTTACATTTTGAAAACATAAGAATGATTGTGGTATTTCAGGTTCATTTTTTTTTTTTTACAGTTCTCAACATTGTCAAACCAAAGTTTTCAATCATTGTGTGATAAAGAGGAGCTGACAAAAACCAGTTGTCAACAGATAGGTTCCTATTAGTGTTATGAATCGGTTCTGATAACTGGGACAGCTTCATTCTTTTTTTCTGTTACTTCCTTGCCAATGCAGGGAATAGCATTTAGTATGTACTAAGACATGCAATCATTAAACATCAAAATATTTATTCCTTATTTGTCTGGTTTCAAAGACATGTTTATACTGAATGGATATCTGTCACGGAAGCCCATTGGCTACTCATCTGTTATGCAGTAATCGAAAGGGGTTTATAGGGACTTTCAGTTGTCAATAAATTTAGTCCAGATGTCCCAAATGGGTTAAAGTGCTTGTGTAAGTGACAAACTTGTCCAGTATTTCATCTATAACCACTAATAACTACCATGCTTTAATTGGACTAGAAATAGACCTTGTTTGACCCTTTGGTCTTGGGAAATGAGTAACTAAATTTCTGGATTTAATTCTTCCTGTCTTAGATGGTACAGGTGAAGACCACTGAAAGCCATTCTTACCTAGAAGGATGGAAGGATGTTTGCATTGGAGGAACTACCATAGATATCATCATCATCTTCTCCACCCTCTTCCGTACCTAATAGTTCCTGTCTTTCAACAAAATCAGGATCTTCATCAGAATCTAGGCCTCCAAATGGATTGTTTTCCTGGTCCAGCTCGTCCATAAGTGTATTATGTATATTGTCATCTGTTATGAGTCATTTACTCATTGTCAGTGAAAAAAAAAAATATAGGGCAACGCTGAAAGGAAACAGTTATAAGTTATGCACAACATACATTTCAATATTGTATATTTACCAAGTTGTTATTTTCAGTATGCATAAATGAGCTACACAAAATGCGCACTGGGGTAATCATGACCCTACGGACGTTCAACAATCTTTACAGCTTTACACTACTGCAACAACAATGCAAATGTTTGAGTTAACATCGCATACGTGTAGGCAGTGTTACCAACTTAATATACACTATGTTTCGATAAACAGTTGCCAACACAGTCTTTGTAATACACAATAAAAATTACGCTAGGGTCCAGAGGATCCCAGTGTGCAGTGTGAGGGTTAACAAAGAAATGGGAAATTTGTCAGACACCAATAGCACACAACTAAAGCTAAAAGTAATCAACAGATTATCAGAAGGTCTCATAGCTGTTACTAGCATTGTCAATAAATATTTTACGAACATATAACAGATTTAGATAACACGACAAAACTGATCCCCTGCAGGAACTAAAGCTCTCCTCAGTGAACTCGCGATCTCTATCCTACAACAGATCAAGACACACTGAAAGCAACAAAGAAATTACATAATTAAATGTCCACTGACTTAAATGGATTCTAATTTAAAAATTTAATGTTAACAACAATTGAAATGGCCAAAGGAATCTGCCACATAGTTTATTCATCTCTGACAAAAGGCAGTTTTGTGGATAGAATGATAATAGCCATAGACATATCACTATACAAAAATGGAGATCCAATGTGCTGTGTCAACTGCAAACCATTTTTCTCATTTTCTCAAAGTTCCTGAGAAAATAAAGTACTTCATATTTATTCCATACTTTGAAGAGGAAAAGATTGGTGTCATAAATAACAGACAATTTGGACTGCAGAAAGGAAAATCAATAGTTTCAGCGTATTTGAATCAGTAAATATCTTTCACAGGGATTAGATCAATGGCAAAATCCTTATGGTATATTTTGTGACTACTGTGTGACTTATCGAAAGCTTTTGACCTAGTTGATCATGACATTTCAATAAGGTGACTTCATTAGTATGGGGTTGGAAGAGCAGCTCTTAGTACAATTAAGACGTACCTGCAAAATAGAAAACAGTAGAAACACAATTAGAACAATAACAATATTTACTTGGAGTTTGACAAATTAGTCATTCTGTACCACAAGGCAGCATATTAGGATACCCAATGTTTCTGAGATAAATTTGCAGAGATAAACATACTTAGCTTTTAATACTGAAAGTGACATAATTCTTTCTGCAGGCATTACCACTAGCATAACCAGTGCTACAAATTTAGTTGATGCCGTAACATAAAGCAAAATGATATTTGACTCAATCACTGAATGGCTTGGAATCAATAGATTCACTCTCAGTAGAGAGAAAACTAAAACAATACTGTTTGGGAACAACAGAAGACTACAGGAGTAATCTCAGTAACAAGTATGAATAGTACACATATGCTTCAAAAAGCACAATTCTTACACCTCAACACAGATAACAGTTCACTGTGGAAAGACCGAATTGGTATCACAACACAAATGGAGTTCAGCTATATTTGTTCTCGAGAACATTAAAAAGCTAGTAACAGATGGTGCTATGTGAACGCTGTATTTTTCATATCTTGATGCCATAATGACGTATGGAATTGAAATATGAGGTCAGTCAAGTGATGCAAAAGGAATATTCAAACTGAAAAATGTAACCATTAGAACAACGACTAATGCAAGATGATCAAACAGCTGTAGGCCACAGTTAAAAAAATTAAAATTTGAACTTTCTGCAATATTTATGTACTCAAAATACTATTGTTTCCAGAGGAACATAAAAACAAGTTCAATAAAAGTGAAGTTGTACATAACCATTCTAGCAGAAACTGTATAAATTTAAGGGTTCTTTCACATAACATGGCTTAGCTTCAAAAGAAGCCAATAAAACTGTACAGTTCATTTCATGTTCCCAATACCAGCTTGGGAGCGATGTGTAAGCAAAAATAAAACTGTTGCTTGTAAGAATACCTTTCTATTTTGTCAATGAATACATACCATATGCAAAAAAAAAAAAAAAATTGGAAATAGGCACACAGTGTAGTATGAAACATAACAGCTATGGCGTTACTGCTTCTTTAAGTTTTGTTACCAGCAGTTTCTGTCACATTAATTAATAGAACAGCTAATAGCAAGTCAACAACAATCCTAAGGATCACCAAATGTGGGCAATATCAGTAATGCTACACTTTGGAAAAAGTGACCATGATGTAAAGCTATAGAATATATTCCTTATACCTCAATTGATAGTGTTTATTTTATTTCTTTGTTGTGTGGCATACATTAATATTCTTAAACAATTTAATTACAAATTGACACACACTGAATATCATCGATAGCCTCCTCTGTTGCAGCAAGGAAGTCAATGAAGGTTCCCTTGTGAGCTCAAACTGGCCATTCTTCCACCATGCGCTGGGTTGTTGTATTCACATATCTATTTTCATTGTGAATGAGACTACTCTGCAACAAAATTAATATGTTATGTAATGACATTTTATTTTACAATTTGCTCAGCATTATTTAATGTACAAAATTTATTGTAATTCTTTAATTTTCTGTTTCTCACTGTTGTGTTATTGTAGCAAAGTGTACATAAGACCCTTGAGGAATCACTGTTGTACTCCCAATTTTGCTTGAAGTATCGATGTGGCATCCATGCCATTCAGTTTAGTAAATGAATTCTAAAAGGCACACATTGTGCCAACTTTGAACAGTTTACCTGGAAATAAGTAAGACAGAAACTCAAGAGCGTGTGTGGCATGAATTAATTTGGGCATTACTATCTACTTGTCAGTATTTGTAACGCAAGAACTTCTGTTTATTCTTGTTTTCTACAGCAACAGGTAAGGTCAACTCTTTGAAGCAGATGACACATGTTAAGTACTTGATCCCAGCCAAAGAACTTTTTACAGGAAAACTTCCCAGATAAAACTAAAATGTGCATTTGAGATGGGCAGTAAATTCAAGATACGTTCTTATGTATTTCGAATTGAAATAAAATGTGTGTAAATAGACTGCACAGTAGATAAAAATATCTAATTATGTATGAAGCTATAGTGTTTAAAGTCACTTCCATGATAATTAACTAGAATATGTGATTGTTGTTGCGTAAAACTGACGTATGAACTATGTACTTGGATCTGATCCATATATCTACATCCAAAGCAGCTAAATAAATTAACACAAATGGTTTATAGTTTCATTTTTCCTACACTGTATGGATGACACAAATGTTAGCCATCACAACTGGAATTCTTATGTCTGTTTCCAGATTATTCCTGAAATACAATCAGTTTCTCTGTAACAGTGGAGTGATGTAGCCTTCATATGTTATTTATAGGCCTGAAAAAGTAAGGGTGCTGATGATCTCACCATTTAGCTCCAAAAAACACCAGTCACATCACATTGAAAGTTAAGTTAGGACCTGAAAACTTACTTTCTATTCAAATGGTACATTTCTCAGTATGGGTTCTTTGACAAAAGTCTATCTACTTGTCCCCTCCACAGCACCTAGAAGTATATAACATGAGTTGTGAAACACACACTATAGAGACTATTTACCTTATCTATTGAGGCTTTTCTTTCTAAATACCCAATAATGCCAAAAATGACAACAGTTTTTTTTTCCTTCAGTAGGCGTGAATTTTTCACTGATAAAGGCTCTCACACAGTCAATTTTATTATTCAATACTTACATTGACCACCTGAGAGTGGTTTTAACACTTTAACATCAGCTCCTGCTCAGTATACTTCAGAGTATATTGTTCCATGTAAAGGCGATACTGTGTAACACACAGCAACTCCTGCTGGTTCTTGGTGATGGGCAGACATGCAGACAACAAAATACAACATCACCATGTGAATGAAAACTTCACCGAAGAAAGATGATAGCAATCATCTGCTCAAGTGCATTCAGGGCAGTAGTTTGATTTATGTCGAGAACAAGCTGAGGTGGTCCAGAGGCAGCATGACTATACCAAATCAAGTGCCTGGGCACCAACCGCATCACACAACATTTCGAGGCCTTTTTGGGAGTTTGTGTGATCATGGGTCCTTTCAGACAGATTAACATACAGGGAGGCAGTGGAATGTGTGTACAGCAGATTGGGATGTCTGGGTTCTACGGGATACTGAGACAAACCGTAATACAAGCTCCAGGCAAGTGGCCCACCAACACCGTTTAAACCAAAGTACAATTATGTGTATCCTGCATGATAACTGCTATTATCCCTAACACCTGCAGTGAGTGCAAGGATTGTCAACAGTGGATTTCCCTCTATGGGAAGGATTTGGTTGATGGTTGTTGCATCAGATCACCACAATTATGGGATTTCCTTGAGCAGTCCTCTTTACTGAAGTAGCAGCCTTTACCAGAAGTGGCATCATTAATTAATCTACATAGTCACAATGTGTGGGCTACGGAAAATTCTCGGTGAATTGTTTAAGTGGTTCAACAGCAATGATTGAGAATCATCATTGGAGAAGGGATTCTTGGTGACCACATACTTGGACCAGTTTTTATTTCTCAATGCCTCAACTGAGGAATGTACCTGGACTTTCTGAAAAATGTCTGGCTGGGCTGCTTGAGAATGTGCCTTTAGCTATATGACAGGTTCTGTAGTTTCCACATTACAGTTTGCCGACATCTGCACAGCATCTTCCCCAGACACTGAATGGGACACGGAGGCCTCATAGTGTTGCCTACTAGAAATGGTTCAAATGGCTCTGAGCGCTATGGGACTTAACATCTGTGGTCATCAGTCCCATAGAACTTAGAACTACTTAAACCTAACTAACCTAAGGAAATCACACACATCCATGCCCGAGGCAGGATTCGAACTTGCGACCGTAGTGGTCACGTGGTTCCAGACTGAAGTGCCTAGAACCGTATGGCCACACTGGCCGGCTGCCTACTAGATCACTGGACTTAAACCTCCTGGATTTTTACCCCTGGGGGTATCTGAAAATCATTGTGTATGCTGCACTAGCAGACCCCGTCGAGCAGACCCTTTAACAGCATGTTCACGACACTTGCGACACGATTTGAAGAGAGCCCAGAATGTGCGAAAGAGTGTGGCAGGATACAGTGTGGCATGTGAATTCACACACTGCACCCCATGGAGGCCATTTTGAACACCTGTTGTGATGTGGATGTTGTCCAGCTCAGTACTGTGTTCCAGAAGGAAATCTTGTCATTACAGGCACACCGTCAATTGTAGGACATGACGTTCATAGAAGCTTTTTTCCTCCAGTTCCAGTCAGGAATCCATCCATGCAGTTTGTCAGTTTTATTATTGTCCATCCTGTATACTGCAGAAATACATGACAGCACGGCCTACGGTACCGATCCTCTACAACAGCGGCCATCGAACTTTACTGCTCGAGAGCCAGTGTAGGTACTGTGGGGCAATCATCAGGGCTGCATATGTACCAGTCTTATTATTAACTGGTACCCTACAAAAATTAGTAGGTTATGAACTCCCAGTAGACTAGCTGCAGCAGAGGCTCGATAAGTTGGGGGCTGGCAGCTTACTGTTGAAAGTCAGCACCGTTCGGAAAAGGTTGTATCTACTGTTCTTGTTTCAGATTGTGCTTGACAAAGAATTGTTGCATTGATTGTGTGTTGGATAATTAATTGATTAATAACAGTAATTGTTATATTTAAATGCATTATGCAATATGAGAGAAGATCACACATGTTTACTGAATTATTTGAATTAATTTTCTTTCTTCTCACTGCATTGCATTGCATTGCAAAAGCCTCATTTACTTTCATATTCGTAGTTACAATTATGTACACATTTACAAATCCATGTTTCTTACATTTGAAATTTATACCATAGCAATTCATTGGTATGAGCAGCACATATCCTTGAGCTTTGAGTACTGGATGGCAACAAAACATTCTCCCTCTCTCATCTTCCCCTGAGGTAAGAGGCCGACTTTACTAAGCCCGTGCTCGAATTTACAAACATTAATTAAAATTGAGCACATATTAAAATAACACACACTCTCTCTCTGAGTATTTTTATTTGTTGCAGAGAGAAAACTGCACTGTTAATTAGATGTTATCACTAGTTGACATTGTAAGATTTGGCTATTAACTGCTATACACATACTATTATAAAATACGACTGAGAACTACAGGCCACATTAATACTTATTCAGGCCACATGCCGCTTGCAGGCCGCAGTTTGAGGAACACTGCTGTACAATAATGTATTCTCCTCTTTTCAGAATTATATTATAGACCGTTCAAGCATTCTGGAAAACGAAACCCGATGGTTATATGAACAATATCTTTTCAATGTATAACAAGGTGTTCCAAAATTCACCAATTCTTTGAAACATTCCTCATTTATCCTTCAAAAGTTTTGATAATCATCTGGCTCTGCTGCAATTCTCTAAGCTTTTTGGTATGGCTGTGTGTAGAATGCCTTCCAAGTTATTTTTTGCCCATCACCGCTTAATCTTGTTTATACTTTTTGCAGCATGTAGTGACTGCACTCACAATACATGGGAGTTCTACACCATCAAGTGCTGACATGTTTGTTACATAGAGAATTCTAGCTGACTTATTGTCAGTCATAAATATTGCACAATAAAAGTTTTCCATTCTTGTCCTCATGCCTTTAGAAAGTGTTATGTAATGGAAATGGCTTCATCACTTTTTGTTCTTTATGTATGTATGCTCAATGCAGACTGCTGCTTTGTATGTGAATTGTAAAACATAAATCAGTTTTCACTTGTAAATATCTGACATTATACCAGAAAATCATCAGTGATACCAAGGAAGCCTTGGTAAATGAGAAACTGATATGGCAGAAAGTTTGTACTTACAGTAGTGTGACTGAGTTTCAATCATACATGTCTCTGACAACATGTAGACCACACTGATGCTGCTTAGCCACCTCTTTGTGGATGTGGAAGCACAGAAGAAGTAAACACCCGTTCTTTGGATGCGACAGTCGAGGACGACAATCCGATAGGTTTATTCGGTGTCGGGTGGCGTTAACATTTCTCTTCTAACACCTGTGCCAATGCTCCTGGTGACAAGAGACTACTGGCTACACAAGGAACTCTTTCTTTTGCCAGATGCACATAATATGTAATAACTGATACAATATATTGATACATGTAAACAGATGAATCGGGGTAGAACTGAGATAGAGGAAAGTTTTTTTTCATCATTGCATATACGTGTATACTCAAACTGAAATTTACAATATACTCACAATTGTAAATGTGTACTGAATGTACTGCTATCAGAGGATGAATACATAAAAATGTATATCTGAATTTGTATGCTAATTTATACAAGTTAATACAGTTAACTATAACTGACTCACCTCAGACCTATGTAGCAAGAATATTGATAGTACTTCTATCATTAATTTAAATCAATGAGTTACCAGTTTTGCACTTTGTACCTCCCATTATGGTTCTATCTCTGAATTTTGTTTTAACTGGCCCAACACAGTAGCAGATACAGTACCCCATAATTTTGAACCTTTGCCTTAGTGAGATGTGTATACGTCTCAAGGCAATTGACTAAGATTTTTGAATCCAACCTAATCAAACCAGATAGAAAGGTGCTAAGAAATTAAAGATTAAAAACTAAGTAGATAGCTGTAGAGAAAGAGAACTAAAAGGCAATAAAAGAAAAGAAAATCTGAGCTTTTTTGTGGGAGAACACTCGGAGGAAAAAATATCCAAGATGAGATGCCCCCCCCCCCCCCCCCGCCCCACTCCCCCCTCACCGTCTATACCATCTCATGCTATGTGTCAGCATCGAAACTTTCTTCCCGAGAAACATCAATCATGATGCATCACCACATTCTGTTGCCGGCGTGTGCAAATGCCGCTAATTGAAACACATCGTGCAATGTTGTCACATTCCATTCCATCCAGTTTTGCCACATAGGAATTGATCTTTCATGTGCAGACAATGTGGCTCTGCCCAGAATGGCAGTCATGTGATTGACATGATCTGGTGACATCTCCCAGCAACAGCACAAGCTAGTGTCACTGTTTTCTTACATTTCCATGAAATAGAGCTACATGTACAGCTAGCGTTTAGTCCTGTAAATTGGAATGCAGCATTTAGGAAGTAATTAACAGCAATTCTGTGAACTCTTCTGTTACTATATCTGTCATTTGATACAGTGTATGTACTACGATACTGGAATTCTGAGCTCTGTTCCCCTGCTTGCAGAAAAATAATAAGGAATCAATTATTGGTTTGCCTTTTTGCATCTACACAACTGTTTGTATACTTGCAAAAAGGTGGACCCATCATTAACTCATTATTGTATGTACTGCAGTGTATAATTTTAATATTTAATTCTCACATGTAGAGAGTGTGATGTGTTTTTCTTTATGATTGTGTTGCAGACTGTGGGTATATATTCATTTGATTCTTACAATATTGCCACCAAGTAAACATCCTCTTTTTCATTGTCCCTGTCAGTCTACACCCACTCATCATTTCACTCGTCTATGTCTCCATGTTAATCTGTTGACACATCAGCTATTACCTTTCGACTCATGCAACTCTCTGTCTGCCTTTTATATTTTGCAAAACATTCATTTGCCACTTCCTCTGTGACAATATTTTAATTAATCAACAAATCAGCCTTTTGTATTTTAACTTATGCAATCGCCACTGTGACAGAGAGGTTCTAGGCGCTTCAGTCTGGAACCACGTGACTGCTACAGTCACAGGTTCGAATACTGCCTCAGGCATGGAAGTGTGTGATGTCCTTAGGTTAGTTAGGTTCAAGTAGTTCCAAGTTCTAGGGCACAGATGACCTCAGATGTGAAGTCCCATAGTGGTCAGAGCCATTTCAACCATTAGTCTTTTCGCTTTCATTTTGTCTTTTTGACAACCTCCAAGTGTAATTTTGTAGTATGTTTTAAAATTTTTACCCTCATATGTCTGAAGAGTGGCGACTTGTGTCCACTGACAGGACATGCTCCATCCATATGGGGCTAGGGGTATGAAATGACAATAGAGAAAGAAAAATGGTACTGACGTGCACCAACTGACTAGAAGTCTCTAGCACTAGTTCATTTGTTGTTGCTACTTTGTGATGCTTTGCATCCATATCTGTTCATCCATGTAGTTTGCTTGTGTCATTGAGACAGTATTTTGTGTGTGTATTCATCATTATCATCTCCTTGCCACCATCACAGCCTCCACCTCTGCTGTAGTCGTCTGACGCCTCCTCTTAGCCACAATCACCATCAACGCCACCGTCACACTGTACTCGCCATCTCTGTCTTTGTCCCTGTCACTGCCACCCTCATCTGCTGTCATCACATCTCACCAGATGTCAGTGCCATCTTCCCCACCATACTGGCGATACTTCGCTGCCGATATTAATCATCTACCTTCCATCCCCTGTTTCTTTTGACCCCACAGTGGACACTCCACCCTTTCCTCTGCTCCCACTTCACTATGTGGAGCACTTTCTCTGGCCCAACACGTTATGTCCACACTCCCCTTCTAATAGTCTCACCCCACCCATAGTCACTTCCTTTGCCTCCCCTGCCCTTCCTATCCCTTCCCACAACCTCTTCCACATCGTCTACCACATCATTTACCTATCCCCCATTTCCAACTTTTCCCAAACCAAGCACCTCCTCAGCAACTCCAGCCAAACTAATAACTAGTCAAGCTACTGTTGCAATGCCTGAAACCACATTACAATCAACAAGTAACCAAATCTCCTTGAGCCTTCTGCAAGGAACTGCACCAAGTCACATCCCACCTTTTCCAATTCCCCAACCCCCACCCCAACACACAACCACCAGAAACCCATAGAAGTACTCTAAAGCAGACCCCATTTCCAGTACCATACTCAAAAAACCACAAACAACTCCTGACCCTATCAAACACAGCCCACCCCACCCACCATTCACCTTCTGTCATAGCTGTGTTCACTTTCATTCTCTCCCTTGCTGACCCCTAATTCCTAAATGCCGAATCCATCACTCTAGATGTAAGGAAATACATCTCTCACATTTCCATCACTCAAATCATCCCCCCACAAAGATTCTGACCACATCAAATCCACAAACCCCAACTTCCATTCCAACCACCTCTTCAAAATCCCATGCACTACCTTCAGCATCATGCCTCCCTCACTCCATTCAGTATCACATCTAAACAACTCCAGCCTCCTCACCGTCCCCCTGCTTTCACTGCCATAAAAACAATGAATGGCTCCGAGATCACGACAGAGGAGGTGGCTGCAGAATAAGTTCCAGTCATGCTTTAGAAATATGTAGCTGTTATGTCTCACAAAGAGACGTCTACACTGGTGGGATTGACTTTTTGAAACCTTCTATATGGGGGTGTAGCCCTCATTTGCAAGTAATTGATGAAAATATGCTGGAATTTTATGTGATGCTCAACAGCATTGAAAGAGAAGTATTGTGTAGACTTGCTCTATGGTGTAATGTGCTGAAGGCCAAGGGTTGAAATCTCGTTGAGTGCTTCAATTTTTTTTTAATTTTTAATTGTTTATTTTTTTTCCTAACAAGCATCACGTTAAATTCTAGTTTTTCTTTTTTTATTTTTTTTTTCCTTAACTCACAAAGAAAAACCTACCAAGGTGAATGGCTGCAGGATGTGATAGCTGGGATCTTAACTTACATCACCCTATAGATGGTTTCATAAAGTGAATCCCACCACTGTGGACCGCTCCTTGTCAGGTTCCACATTCCTTATGCAGGTCTTCACAGAGTCTGTGAGGAGAGATCCCTGCTGTACAATGGCCAGTATTGAGTTGAACCTTCCAAATCCCTTCCACAGTGCTACCACTGCCAAAAATTTCACATTTACAATGACAATTCATTCCTGAACGTAAAGATCCTCCCACCCATTCTCACTCTAAAGTCTCTCACTTCCTCAAATGATGTTCCAACCTCGCCTCCCCGCCCACCTGCAATTACGTCTACCCTACTTACTCTAAGTGCAAGACCAACTCCCCAATCAACAAACCAGATTTAATAGTACCTGCCTTGTTTAGATTAGATTTACTTTCATTCCAATTGCTCCATAGTGAGGAGGTCCTCTAGGGTGTAGAACATGTCAGAAAAACAATAATACATGACAAATGTTTACAACTGAAACAAATAAGCTATTTTACCTGGCACAGGTCCCAAGTGGAATGATCCTCATTTTTTTAAATGAACACTATATGAAAGAATCATTTTACAAACACTCATGCACTGAATATAACTACTACAATAGTATTTACAATGAACACATTACAGAACTGAAATAATGGTGTGTGTGTGTGTGTGTGTGTGTGTGTGTGTGTGTGTGTGTGTGTGTGTGTGTACACACAAATCTGTCGGTTCTACTGAGAAATTCATCAATGGAGTAGTAGGAGTTGGCCACCAATAAATCCTTTTGGCTTCTCTTAAACTGAGTTTCATTGGTTGTTAACCTTTTTATGGCTGGTGGCAAGTTATTGAAAATGTGTGTTCCTGAATAATGCACATCTTTTTGTACAAGAGTAAGTGACTTTAAATCCTTGTGAAGGTTATTCTTATTTCTAGTACTGATTCCATGAAATTGAGCTGTGATATATTTTTAATGACAAATTTCATTAAGGAATAAATATATTGGGAAGCAGTAGTTAGTATCCCTAGTTCCTTAAGCAGGCTTCTGCAGGATGTTCTTGAGTTCACACCACACATAACTCTTATGCACGGTTTTGTGCCCGGGAAACTTTAGCTTGGCTTGATGAATTACCCCAAAAAATAACCCCATATGACATCATGGAATGAAAGTAAACATAGTATGCCAGATTTTTCATTTGTATATCACCCATGTCTGACACAATTCGCATTGCAAATAGAGATTTGTTAAGACGCTTCAGCAGTTCTGTGGTGTGGTCCTCCCAGTTGAATTTATTATCAAACTGTAATCCCAAGAATTTACCACTGTCCACTTCTTCTTTTTTATTTATTTTATTTATTTATTATCATCCAAATGATCACATCTGTGATATAGGATTTGTCAGGATAAATTTTAACAACTATATAATATCTTTACAAAATTTGTATCTGTGCTGAAATCATATTAATCTATCTTACGTTTAATACAATATACAACTAATAAGTGTTTTTATAACATAATTTATTATGCACTGATGTAATTTCATATGTCACATTAACTTAAACATATATTTTATACAGTTGCGCAGAGATATTCACTTATGCTGTAATAGCATTTGTCAAGCATGTGGGTCTTTAGAACAGTTTTAAATTTATCCTCATTTTCCAGCTCTTTGATATGTTTTGGTAGTGCATTAAAAAGTTTGGTGCCTTGATTACATACATGTTTCTGGCTTCGGGTCCTTGTTACAGCTTGTATGTGGAGATCTTTACATTGCCGTGTATCATAATTATGGAAGTCTGTATTGGTTTTCATTTTGTCCTGATTTCTTTTGATCACCAACAGACATTTCAGAATGTATAATGATGGAATTGTTAAAATTTTCAATGCTTTAAAAAGGTGCCTACAATGTGTTTGAGGTGGGCTGTGGTTCATTATCCGAATAGCACGTTTTTGTAATATGTAAATCTCATTTGGACGACAATTTGTTTTTCCCCAGAATACTATCCCATAGGATGCAATGGACTGAAAATAGCCAAAATATACTAATCTGGTACAGTCATTACTACAAACTCTTGAAATTATTCTAAGCACAAAACATGCTGAATTTAGTTTTAGTGCTAAGTTCACCTCATGGTCCTTCCAATTAATCTTCTCATCAATGTGCATACCCAGGAATTTTGCACACTGTACTCTTTCAAGTTGTTTGCCCTCGATGGTGGGATTTAGGTCATCCTGTTCACTTATTTTTCCATATAGCACATAATTAGTTTTTTTTTTTGCATTCAGTGTTAGCTTGTTAGCACTAAACCATTTCTGTATATCTTGTAGGACATGGTCCACAGTAATGTACAATTACTGCTTCATATCACTAACTATTAAACTAGTATCATCAGTAAATAACATGATTCTAGCTTTTCTCTCTGACACCTGAATATCATTAATGTAAATGAGGAACAGCAAGGGACCTAATACACTTCCTTGGGGTACTCCTACTGTGACCTCCCTTAGATCTGATCTTAGTTTAATTTTTTGATTAATATTTGGTGCTGTAATTTCAACCACCTGCATCCTCTTTTCCAGATAAGACTCAAACCACTTTTTTACCGGTCCTCTGATACCTATAGCTTCAAGCTTTTTCAAAAGTATGCTGTGGTCAACAGTGTCAAAGGCTTTTGACAAATCTAGATTTATCCCAACTACACTATTTCCCTCTTCCAATTTAGTGATTACTTCTTTTGTGTATTCTAGTACAGCTGTTTCGGTACTTCTTCCAGCTTGAAATCCATGCGGATTACTGTTTATCAGATTGTGCATATTAAGGTAATGTGTGACTCTATATTTCATTAATATCTCTAGAACTTTAGAGAAAGTTGGGAGGAGTGAGACAGGTCTGTAGTTTTCTATTTTAAGTTTATCACCCTTTTTCAACAGGGGAATGACTTTAGAAATTTTCAGTTTTTGTGGAAACATGCCCTCAGCCATTGACAAGTTTGCTATGTGCACCAATGGTTTCGCTATCTGATTAGCTGTTTTCTTTACTAATATTATTGGCACCTCATCTACTCCAGCTGACATCTTGGACTTCAGACTTTTAATCACTTTTAAAACTTCCTTTTCATTTGTTGGAACTGCCATCATACTGCTGGCTGCCTTGGGTGCTTCCATCTTAATCTGCTCCCCAAGATTGCTGCTTAATGTCTGGGGAACATTTAAAAAGTAATTATTTATATAATTAGGCATGGCATATTTATCTACCATTTTATTCTCCTCATCTTTTAGAATAATTTCCTTGTCTTTGGTAGGTACCCCGGTTTCTTTTCTCACAATTTCCCATGCTATTTTAGTTTTATTTCTGGACTGTTTTATTTCCATATTATTACTTAATAACTTTGCATTTGCAACTACTCTGCAGTATATTTTCCTATACCTCTTTACATATTCTATAAAATCAATATATGTACACTCCCTCAACTCTGAATTCAGTTTTTTCATGTTTTCACATGATTTCTTAATTCCAAGAGTCATCCAAGAACTTGACTTTGCATATCCAGTAGACTTGATTCTGGTCAGTTTCTTTGGAAAACACATCTCAAAGTTCATCATATAAATCGATGCAAATACACTATATGCCTCATCTGTACTTGACTGTTTCATAACATCTAACCAATTTTCATTTTCTAAGATACTTATGAACTGATGACAGCTGTCCACAGAGAAGTTTCTTTTGTAAATATTATTTACACCTTTATCTTCCTTTGACCTTAAAGGGATTTCAATGGTGAGAGCATTGTGGTCAGACAATCCTAAATCTATGTTTGTTACCTCTATGTCAGTTTCTGACATATTTGAGAAAATGTTATCTATGAGGCTATTGGAGGTATTTGTTATTCTAGTTGAATTGTTTATGTGTGGTGATATGTTGAAACTCTTTAATATGTCCAAAAATTGCCTTTTTTGTTGACTTTCAACTAGAAGATTAATATTGAAATCACCACAAAGAATAATCACAGTTTCTTTTTTGTAAATAGTATTTAGCAACAATTCTAATTGATCAAAAAAGACTTCTATGTTTCCACATGGTGACCTATAGACTGTTATGACTATGACTTTTTCCATCAGGCCATATAGCTGGACAGCACCTGCTTCAAAAAACTTTTCAATACTTAAGTTCTCTGCTTCACATCTCTTTTTAAATTCTAACTCTTGTCTAAGGTAAATACCGACTCCACCACCTTTTGCAATTTTCCTACTATAATTATTTGCCAGTTTAAAGGGAATTCATGTGCTTGTCATCGTATGTTAGGCATATACTCGTGGGACACCCCTTACACGTTCCGAACTGCATTTAGAGTGTTTTTTCAAAGTTAATTGACATTAATTGGTTAGGAACCAGTGATTAATGTCTACAAATATTTTATTAGCCGATCTTTCTAAGGCTACACTTGATTTGCTATTTATTGCAATGTTTTGTATCATTGGCAAACAAAACAAGATTGGCATCTGATTATGTTACTGATGAAAGGTCATTGATATACACAAGAAAATGTAAGGGCCCTAAAATGGAACCTTGTCCCATTGATCATTCAATCCATCCCAATACCTCACTCTGACCAACTCCCACTGGCGAAAATATCGGATTCCTCTCCGTCACCCTCCAAAATATTCACTCCTTCCAATGACTGCATACCATGAAACAAATTTCCCCAGCTGCCCACTCCACCTTCCAGCTCAGTACCCAAGCTGCCTACTCCCAAAACCAAGTCCACTTTGTCTTTACTTGTCTTGACACCTCATTTAAACCTCTCAACCCCCTCACCCACACAGCCCTCTCCCCAGATTTTCATCATGGTGCGACAGCAATACAGCATCCTATACCACAACATTCGCACCATACCCACTACAAACTCCTTGTAATGCATACCCTCTGCCAACACAATGCTGATACCTTCCTCCATAATGAGATGTCTCTCCCTGTATCCTTCTCTGCGCAGATAGTCTCCTTCTCTTGGCCAGAGGTGGAGTTACAATCAGCCACCACAAGAACATCTCCATTTGCTTATGCTTAGCCCCTTCTTCAAAGCCCTGACTGTCAACTGTGCTACTATCTATGTCTGGCCTAATAATCCCCTACCCTACAATTTCCTCACCCATGTTATCCACACCTTCACCTATATCATTGCTGCTGACCTAAAAATCCATAATGGATGTCCAGCATAAATCCAGCAGTGATGTCAGTTTACATACTTCCTCCAAGGTCACATTGTCCCCATCCCACAGCACACCTGGCCTGAAAGCAACACCACCCTAGACATTTTCCTAGCACCTCCCAACCACCTACCTGTACTCCTAACCATCTCCTATGCACAACCTCATCCCTGTGCACACCATCACCAGCTCCATACGAGAGTTATCCAAGACTACTCTAGCACCAACTAGAATGTGTACTGGGAATCCGCAGACATCCAGTTAGGAAGCCATCCCCTCATCTTCCAGCAACCTCACAATATCCCTGATGCCACATTCTTCCTGCAGTAGACTTCGTCAGACACTGTATTCACACACATTCCTACAGAGTCCATATATCCTCACCATCCCACACTCCACCCACAAACCCCACTCTTCCTCTGAGAATCCGATCACATGTACTATTTCTTCCTGCAAACTTGTGACAGGGATACACAACATGCCTCTGGCAAATTCAGTGACGCGTGAGGAATTTGGGAGTCTGGGACTGGCACCAGACATGTATCAGACTTGACACCCTCCATAAACTCTTCCAAGTACTGGAAAGCACTCCATTGACTCATGGGTAATAACCTGCTCCTCCACAACCACCATCCCTTACCTGACAGCTGGAACAAAATAGACCACATCTCATCCCATCTATCTGACATCATCTCCATCCCCGATGACCCTTGTTTTTATTACTCCCTGTTTTCTACTATCCATGAACATACTAATACTGCTACCCCACTCTTGGCTCCCAGCACTTGGACTATATACCACAAACAGAATAAACACACCTATCATAACACATGACATAGAAAAAGTACTTTGCAGAAAAAGCACCACATTCCCTGTTGCTGACCACATCATGTATCGACACCAAAAAGACTGTCCCCTATCCTATCTAGTTACCCTTGCAACCCTTTGTACCACTATTCTCTCCACAGGTTACTATCCTGAACCTCCAAACTCCTGCTTTTCCACTAACCCCCTTCTGATACCTCCCTGCTACCACCCCATCAGCCTCACCTCAATGATTAGCAAGGTCTTCGAATCTGTCCTCTCCCAACACATCCATCAACACTTGAACCAACTCCACCTGTGACATTTGCCTACTTTATATCTTCGTTGATAGTCGTCAGTGTTGACGTTCTGCATTTTTATACTATCTGAGAAATCGAGGGGTGGAGGTTCAACAATGACTATTGTAAACGATGTAGCCTGCAGTTGCACAGTTGCTTTTCACAGTTCTTTACTTTCATTGTTCACAACCCCACAATATTACACAGTTATATGGCCAGTTCCCTAGTGGTAAACTTTGGGTAAGCCTCATTAATAGTTAGCAGGCAAATGTCTGCATACCGTTGAACATCTATCAGCAGTAAAAACCTAACCACACAATTCTTGCAGAATAATGAGGTATGTGTGACACTAGTGAACAGACACTGTCATTGTTTTAACATACGATCTATTTGTGTTACACTTATTTCACAGTTAAGTTGACGCATTGTTGAAGATCTAATCAATACAGGGTTTTTCATCTGAAAATTGGCCATGGACTAACTGTCTCAGGACCAAAAATAGGGCCTCTGTACATCCCCACAATAATAAGTACTGAAATTATAATTAAAACATAACTCATTCAATTAACTGAGTTTATAGAAAAATTCCTTCTTTTTAACAGTTTCTGCTACTACAAGGGTTAGCCTGAATTATTTGTTTAAATGATGAAATTAATAGGTATAGTTATACAGACAATACGTTTGACAAACCTGGTAATTATTTTAGAATTAATTAAGGGCTGGCTTTGGTAACATGTTTTTGAATAGAGCCAAATAAATACTTTAAGAATGTAGTGGTTCTTCTTCCAAATGTTTATAATGAGTACAGAATTTGTATTTGTTTATAATTCAACAGTAGAATCAAAGTCACAGAACAGTTACTGATTTCACCCTATAACAAAGGAAAGTGATGGTCAAAATAAATTATGAAATTGGACACACATAAAACTGAGCACAAAATTATTCTTGGTGCTATATTTCTTATGAATGAGGGCCAGACTTTCTCTTTTATGAAAATGAAGGTTATACTCACGTATGTTGACAATCATTAGTCAAAAATGAATTTAAGGAGGCAGATGGCTAAACAAGAAAGGAAGTAAAGAGATCCCAGCTTGCTTCATCACATTACCCCCTCATTAGATTGACCAGATAGATATTACAAGGAGCTAACTGGGCAGTTCAATGACCACAGCTGACCTCAAAAAGTGGGTTTAACCATCTACACACAAAAGAATATTACATCAGAAATCATCTTATAAAAATTACAATATGTAAGTTTTTCAAATTTCTACTTATATGAACTGGCCATATGAGAAACCCCATACAAAATATTTACCTACAGTGTATCATACAATGGCACAAAATATCCATTAGTATTTTTTTAAATAAAGACTACCTTGACATTTTCATCATAAGTGATGTCCTTTTTGAATAAAATAAGATTACATTCTAAGATACATATTATTTTATACAAATCCAGTCTCACTTCAAACAACAAATGCTCATGGGTTGCAAAAAGTTAAATTGCACTGCACATTGCAGTTAATTTTTAGACAGAAAATTTCACTTGTTCGATGTTTAGTATTTCGCAAAAGCACTTTCACTCTTTTAATGAGCTTTTTTTTTACACCAAGTCATTCACACCTTCTACAGGTCCAAGTGGCAGTTATTAAGGAAATGCACTGCTATCAGCTTCCTTGGAGATGGTTCTTCTCAGCCACAGTACACAAAAAAGTAAGACAAAATAACCTATTTTAGTATGCTCACTTTTACTTCTACTTAAGTATAAGGAAAAACTATTTCACACTAATGGTAAATAATGGTCATTACTTTATAAATAAATACATTACATAGTTCTCATACCATCAAAATAATTAGCACTAAAATGGACTGTAGTACAAAAGGTGGGGACTAGTAAAAATTTTAAAATCAGGTACACATTACACTGCAAAATGTTACTCTAGGTCATAACTCTGTCTGTAATTGGTTAAACTTGAAAACTTTGGGTTTCTTTCCTATTTGAAATTCACCTAAGTGCCAAGTCCTCGTTTGAAATTCACTTCACTTATGGACTCCTATCACCTCCCAGAATGAGATTTTCACTCTGCAGTGGAATATGTGCTGATATGAAACTTCCTGGCAGATTAAAACTGTGTGCCAGACCGAGACTTGAACTCGGGACCTTTGCCTTTCGCAGGCAAGTGCTCTACCAACTGAGCTACTGAAGCACGGCTCACGTCCCATCCTTACAGTTTTACTTTTGCCAGTACCTCGTCTCCTACCTTCCAAACTTTACAGAAGCTCTCCTACGAACCTTGCAGAACTAGCACTCCTGAAAGAAAGGATATTGCGGAGACATGGCTTAGCCACAACATGGGGGATGTTTCTAGAATGAGATTTTCACTCTGCAGTGGAGTGTGCACTGATATGAAACTTCCTGGCAGATTAAAACTGTGTGCCGGACTGAGACTCGAACTCGGGACCGAGTTTGAGTCTCGGTCCGGCACACAGTTTTAATCTGCCAGGATGTTTCCTATCACTTTAATCTCCAAAATATTTACATTACCTCTAGCTAAAACTAAAGATATGCTGTAGTGTAGATTTACCAATCATTACATTATGAAAAAAATAGTCCCCATCACATAATTTAATTATTATTCAATTCAACATTAAGGGAATAGAAGTTGTACCAAATCATTGCCCTACTTCTCCACTCAACTCTGAGTATTACTCTCACTCAACCAGAAAATTAAATCCTCTCAAAATGTTACCAAATAGTTGGCCTGTCAGGATATTCACATCATTCTAGCACCACAGTAATCAGTTAACCAACAAAATTACTTTTCTTCATTCCAATATTACCCCTTTAAGCTCGTAATTCCTCAGAACACAAATAGAAGTTTTCAGATAACCTATAGACCCGATAATGCTAAGCTCTCATTCCCAGCTGCAGTGTCATGAATTTCACAATATATGTAGTACCCAATGTTGCCTAGTTCAAAATTAGATTGTCAATATAGTTACACACATTTGTTTTTATACAGTTATCTTTGTCATTAATCAGTCATGTCTGTCAGCTCCATTATTTTACTGTGGAAATCTTATCTACTAACCATCCAACAGAAAGTGCACGTTAGACTGAGAGTATTAATTGGCCAAACATGGAGATTGCACCCCTCCAGTGTCCTTCACACATACAAAACCCTCATTCAATGCATCCTTTGCCAAGCAAATCTTACACAGTTATTTGCTTCCCCTGAGTTCTGTAAGTTCCTTCAGATCCTTCATGCCCTCCACCTTGCTTCTGTGTGTTTCTTCCTTCTCTGACATGGATCCCTTACCAACTCATCAAATTCCCACCTCTCCTCACTCACACAGATCACCTCTGAACAAACTACACCATCTGAAAACTTTACTCAAATAATCCTTTAGTTTCCCATACACTTTCCAACCACAGTGTGCTGATGCACCTCCACCAACACCTACCGCCAACCCTACCCTCCTCCACAAACTTCCCCAAAGTAACTTCAACTGTCTTCCCCTCCCAAGTCATTAACTGTGTCCAAATAGTTACCCCTCCTACCAACTTTAAATTCACCCTACCCATTCCACATCATCAAGGCCTCCTTTCCTCCCTTCCTCATATTTTCCTTACCCCCTTTTTTCCCCTTCCACCCATCCTCACCAAGCCCCTTTACCTCATCAAATTTTAGCCTCAGTAGAACCTCCTCCACTTGAAACTATCTTGTATCTCAACAGCCACCCCTACCTCTCAATACATCTGCACCAGTCCTCTGTTTGTACACCGACTGTATTCTACCCTCTTCAACAACCAACCTTTCCCCTTCACCAACAGTCTAACAAACCCAGAGCAGGTCCTACCAGCTTTAGTGCCTGTGAATTAATTCTTTTTAACATCTGTGTTGTGTGTCAGGGCTCTTTTAAGAATGTTGTAATCTTACTGTGTTTCTGATTTTCACCTTTTATTACAACTGTTTTTAACTAAAACCAAAGAAAGTTTATCTCTTACAAACAAGAACTTCCATTTCATTTTCGCCTTTAAAAAGTTTTAAACTCATTCCAAATATCTCATGTTATTGTTTATTATTATATCATCTTATTTAAATTTTATTGTCAACTGGTTGAGGTGCAGGTTGATTGTACCACTGACAGCCCAACACCATCCATTTGCAGTGAGGGGCAATGGAATAAAAGGTATAGCCTGAAAAATTTGTTGCTTAAAAATTAATAATTATTGAGTAGTTGGAACATATGATACTTCTTATTAAATGAATAAGGGCCTTATCTGTTACTTTGTGAGGAAGTTAAGAGCAATTCGTATGTGATTGTTGCAGTTACTTACTGATGTACTGTTGATGTGGTGCTGGTTTTGTCCACAAAAGGTGGGGAATATTTCATATTGTGAGGCAAAATGTGTGCGTGTCCCCTTGTCTGCATAGGCTTTCCTCTTGTCCTCACCTTTGCTTCTTCCCTCTGTCACCTACAGTGCAGCAGTCTCATGTTTAATAGAGAATATGTGTAAATGTATTGCCAAATGGTTAGCATCACTGCCTTCAGCAGAAAAGGACTTACTCACATTTTTCTGAGACAGGCAGGTCTGGAATGGAATACTGTCATCCCTCATGAGGACAGATGATGAACCAGTCAAAGAAAGAACTATATCAGGGTTCAACTACTGGCAATACTGGGAAGAGGGATTGGCGACAAGCTGATCACACATCCCACAATTATAGATCACTCCTTGTATTGCGTTGCAGACAGTTGACCATTCTGGCTAGGCCTAAGGCTGAATGCCTGAGCTGAGTTTATGTTTGTGAAGAACATGTGTGTTAATTATTTACACTGAATCTGAAGATAAATAAACCCCACCTCTGACAGTAGTGTCAAATGAGAGACATGCGAAACTGTCACTAGTTCAGTACTCATTTGTTTATTGGCCACAGTTGGAGTTGTCCACACTACTTTTAGCAACTAAATAAAGCTTTTGATTTAAACTTCTACTCTCACCTACCTGTTGAAAAACTGTGGAGGCGTTAGTTTGCAATTTATTATTACTATTATTGTTTATGATACACATGCTTGGGCCACACGATGTAAATAACATAATATTTTCCGAGAGTTTTGTTTTAGCTTTTCTTTGCTTAATGCTATTAATTTTCTGCATTAATGTTTTTCTGGCTGTTTTATAAAGTACTTTGCTTCTGGCACCCATCAACTCTATTGTTTCAATTTTAGCCCTGCTGATACTTTCGTGAAGGTTAGACTGCCTAGTTAACATGGTTTGCTCCATTCTTTTAAAGAGTGTTTGAAACGACGATCTACAACGTACGAGAGAGGTTAGAGAACTTGCACGTCTGTAAATCGGAAGCAATATATGCAGGACCAAGGTAGTTTATTGTAAGCGTGTGAGAAGTGTTATAAAATTTTTGTAATAATGGCTATGTTCTTTCAACAATTGGCCCCTACAATGGAAAGTTGTGAAGAGTTGAATTGGTTTCAGTATTAAATAAATAATATTGGCTACTAATAAAGTCTCAAGTGTATTTCCTAAGCAGCCATAACGTACAATTCTAATTAATGGATAGATATGCAAGATTTAGTCTGAAAATGTATCGTTTGGAATTACAGAAAAATGTCGGATAATGTAAAATGTGGGCTTTTGATGGCGAAGAAAACATCTGAGAATGCATTATTCAAGGAAAATTAGATAAATCTTTAGCAAAAATATATGTTTTTTACGTACATTATTCAGCATAAATTCTTCGTTGAACTTCATGTAATAAGTCTGTAGTGTGTTATTTATTATACAACATGGGAAAAATACATAAATTATATGTAAATTACAGTCGCACGACTTAAATGTAGCTACCGATGTCTCCATAATTTCTACCAGTGACAAACGACATACAAGATAGGCATGACAACACAATGTAGCAAGTATTGCCAGTTATTAACAATAAAGTGTACTTTGCACTCTGATGATTGTTTCATGACACTTAGGAAACAAAGTACACGTGCCCTTTTGGAACCACTTTCCAGTGTGGAGATTCTTTATGACGATCTATAACATCCAAAGAGTGAAATATTATCTACATCAATTCTAAGCAAACCACTGTGAGATTGATGTGAGAGGGTATGTCCCATTATACCAATTACAAGGGTTTCTTCCAGTTCCATTCACATCTGAAGCACAGGAAGAATAATTGATTGAATGCCTCTATGCATGCAGTAATTATTCTAACTTTATCTTCATGACATCTGTGTGAGCGATATGTAGGGGGTATAGGATATTCCTAGAGCAGTCATTTAAAACTAGTTACTGAAACATTGTTAATAGACTTGTAATAGTTTACTTCAATCTTCAAGAGTCTTCCAGTTCAGTTCCTTCAGTATCTCTGTGACACTCACATATGCATTAAACAAATGCATGATCATTCATGCTGCCTGCTCTGTATACATTCAATAAACCCCCGTTAGGCCTATGTGGTACAGGTCCCACACACTTGAGCATATTCTGGAACTGGCTGCATGAGTGATTTGTGAGCAATCTCCTTTGTAGATACACTTCACTTCCCCAGTATTCTTCCAATAAACTCTAGTATACCACCTGCTTTGCCAATGACTGAACCGATGTGATCATGCCATTTTATAATCTAAATATGCTAAAGAGTAGACTGAAGCAATTATTAATAGAGAAGTGTTGTTACTCTATAGATGACTTTCAGTTTGTAATGCCATCTTGGAAAACAGTGTATATAGACAATGTCTCTGATCTATCAGTGGTATGAAAGAATGTAATTATACACTGTATAATGTGTACTGTACTATCTGTCTCATTCACTAGGTACTGGACACTAGTCTTGGTGCCACTAACAGCATTTACATACAACCAGAATTCCTTTTAGTTCTGTGAAAGATCACCTGACAATATACTGCTATGGTACTCATTGAAGGAAACAGACATTGCTCTCTCGACAGCCAGCACTGGGTGTTTAAGAGCGTCAAGAAGAATGTTCGATATGAGTCATCAGCTCTGGCCAGTGATGTACTGTTAATGGCTGCTGTCATGCCACCTTTTGGTGTATGAATTCACACTTCCGCTGTTTGTTGGCAAAGCCAATTAATTTGGAAAAAAAGAAAAAGAACTGGTATTGGTGACACACTGATCTGTAGCTTGTGAGCAGGTGAAGTTAATGAATGTGATAATAAAAATATGTGGCTGTGGTGACAGATTGATCTATAGCTGTGTCCAATGTGTCAGTTGGGTTGGAAGGTGAAAATTTGGTTGTGCATTGGCAAAGACAGTGATTGTGACACTAAAAAATCCTGATTGTAGTTTTTGAAAAAATTGCCAATAACATCATATTATAGTCACCACATTGTTAATGGTGTTCATCGCATGCTTCTTATGTCACAGGTCAAAGGCAACAACTCATCAAACATTCCTCTACATCTGTTTAAGAAACAGTTACTGCAACAATTTCACTACCTCTAACACAGTAAATCATGTGGACAGGTTTGTTAGGTATCTGACATGTTAAGATGTATATCTTAACATAGAGACATTGGGTCTCATGCTTGTGACACATTCACAGTGTTTAGAGAGTGAAGGTATTAAGAGAATCTTCATTTATGGTACACTCTGCTTGGTGACTTGCTCGTGCAAACTTAAATGATAAAGTAAGATGAAGCATTTATGGCAACAACAGAGGCTTACACAACCTTGTAGTACAGTATGAGAGCAATTGAACAAGAACTCCCTACTGACTGGTTCTCTCAGGTAATCTCCATACTTACAGGGTCTAGAGTTGAGTTCCTGAACACAAAATTCCTAAAGCAGTCAACCACACCTCCCCCATCCCATCCCAAAAAAGACAATTTTGCAGATTTCTGAGTGCTGTTAAGTACAAAAAATACCTCCTCACATGTATTAGTATCTCAGTTTTTAATGCACACAAATAAACAATGAGAATAATTCGTAGAGTTGGCAGATGACTGCCACGCAGAGGCATCTGGACCAGGAAAAGTGTCTGATCATGCGGGCTGAGGTTTCCCACAGTTTCCTCAAGTGAGTTGGAGCAAACACCGAGACCACATCCCAAGCACAGCACATGGCAATTCTCCTTGTGCAATCAGAGTTTGCATTATGTCTCTAATGACTTCATTATCTCAAAGGTGTTAAACCATAATCTTCTTTCCTTCTTTGAGTAAAATTTGATTTCAGCGCACATCAGCAAGCTTAATTTATTTAAAATAAACAGCAAATGATACAAATCAGATTCAAATAATGCCAACTACATCCTTTTCTAGGGACAGAGTCATGTTGTTCTCCTGGTTAACAAAATTGCCAATTTTTAATGACACTTACAAAATCTCCGAATTTTAGATTTCCAAGACTATTAGCACTGTGGAAAAACTCAAAAGTAGAGGATTTCTTTGCTGTCTCCACTGTTATAAGAGATCAAAGGCCGCAGGATCAATGTACTGGTAGTGACTGGGGGCATATTTTCACTGTGAAGTCTAAACAATGATACAAATTGCCAGTGTTCTGAAGAAAAGGGAAAGTTGTAAAAATGGATCTTACATAAACCAGTGAACAGACGTAGGTAGCAACTCAAAGCAAAGGTGAAATAATGTTGCTACATGTCTGTGGAATTCTGATGTTTTCCTCCATCAGGTCCGGTCCAGAACAGTGTTACAGTAAGGAAACTCACTCAAATAACAAGTGGGAACTCCTTTAGGGGCACATGAATGATGCCCGGTACATCCTCACAAGCCTCTTGTGCAGGGAGGACTGAACAGAAACTAGACAATGTCTCCACAAAACACAGTTTGAGGTCAGGCTGTCATCAGGAGCAGCAATACTGTGGAGCTCCCAGCATGGTGACATGGAACTGTGCAGTCTACACTAAACATAGAAAATTAAACTCTGAGAGAATGGGACAATAATCATCTTGAGGGCATTAAATGAGGAAAGAATAAAAACAGTTGCACAGATTACTTCTAGGTCCAAGGCAGTAGGTGTACTATAAAAGGTGACTCACTGAAACAGTCCAGCACCATGTTGAACGGATACATTTCTAATGGTACAAATATTACAATATGTACACATTCTTAATAACTTACCTGCAGTTTCACAGTTCAGTTGCACTATCATAAATTGGTTACAAAGAAAACAAATTTATTAGGTTAGGTTTGAATGATGATAACTCAGACTGACTGTTGAAAGAATGCTGATTTTGAGGTAAACATTGTGAAAGATGCAACATCAATGTAGGTACTTGAGATTGAAATGTATAGTGCACTTCAAATTAAGCAGGTGACGCTGAAGGAATAGTGAGAACTGACTGAAAATCTGTTACAGTTTGATGCCCCACACATTATGTCCTCAAAACCCCATCATGAGAGAGCACATTTAACCATGTAGGTTGAGTCAGGTTATAGGTAGTCAGGCATACATCCACTGGAGGATTCTTCCACAAGGGTACCACAACCAAAGATTCAGTATCAGTCTTACATCACATGTGTTACTTACTGAAATTAACAGGAAACATAAAAATGAGGAGAGAAGAAATAGGACAGAGGACATCAGCCCACTGAAAGGTAATGAAAGTGAAAGAGAGCCTCCTGAAATAGCAGACACCTTCAACATATATATTGTAACTGTAACAGATAAAATAAGACTACATATAACAGACGGAGAGAATACAGAGGCAAAAATTCTACCATTGCATTCATTACATTGACTCAGAGGTTTCAAACACAATAAACCAACTAAAAGCCAAACATTTTTCTGTCTTAGGTGGTGTTACACCATTTTTCATAAAGGAATGCAGGAAAGTCTACCAAAAGACTCAACATCTTTATTGAATGCTACAATAGAGAAAAGCATTTTTTCAGAATCAGTAAAATCAAGTAATTTAAGGAAATCAATAGAGGTGACTTAAGAAAATGCAGGCCAATATCATTTATTATCACTTCTACAAAACACTCTGAATTGATAACAAAGAATAGAATTGCCGGGCCTTAGTTCTGAGCTCCCTTGACAGCAATAGAATTTGTGTGGGATATTGAAGGACCTGTCAAAGGTGCCTGACTGCATGAATCATTATGACCTAATGGAAGACACCTTATTACCATGGGAGTCAAAGGAAATGCTGTTATGTTATGCAGTTACACATGGTGAACAGAAAGTAATGCACATACATCAAACATACTAATGGGGAAAATATAATCAGTTACTTATCTTAGCAACAAACTGTGAAACATCTTGTGATGCCCTTACTCTCAGCTAGCTGGAGTCCACAAGGAAAGAAGCAATAAATAAATAAACTAATAAAATTGAAAATTAATAAATGATCTCGGCCATCACGTCATTACTTTCAGATAATGAAGCTAAACTCTGGCTTCAGAAATAACACAAAACTGCAAGCCTGCAAAGGAATCTTCTCGAAACATATAAATACATACTATTTCTTGGGTATTGGAAAACCAGGCTTGGATGAAGTGTATACAGGAAACAATAGTCTCCAACTTCTGCACACTGGTCAAGAAGCCATCTCAGCAGCTAAGGGATAATGGCAAGTATGACTTGTTCCACGATACAGTTTAACATCACAGTTCCTTACAAAAATACTACTTACCCAGATTACCTAAATTATTATCACAGTTTCCGAACAATATACTGATTGCTGCAATTAACCTCTTAACTTTAGAAATTGGTTGGTTGGTTGGTTTGGGGAAGGAGACCAGACAGCGTGGTCATTTGTCAAATTTAGAAATGTCAACAAATCTGTCTGCACAGCAGTTATTAACAACTGCGATTTTGGTTTATCGTAGTGTTCTCAAGTGAACAGTTGTAATGACCATTTCAACTTTAAAACACATTCTTTCCTAAAAAAAAAACAGAATATTATTTAAAAAATTATAACACTTCACCACTTTGAAGTACTTATACCGCAAATGTAATTAATAAGCACCTAATTATTTAATGTAACAACGAAAATAATCAATTATTGATAACGTAATGTAAACGGATGGATAAAAAAATCTACTCACCAACTGGCTATAGGGGAAAAGTCACACAAAAGGGTTCAACTTTTACAAGCTTTCGGAGCCTGTGGCTCCTTCTTCTTGCAGAAGAGTTGAAAGTGATGGAAGAGGGGTGAAGGATGAGGACTGCAGAGGTTTAGGGGAAGGGGTGCAGTTCAGAAAATAACCCCGGGCCAGGGGAGACCTACCGGATAGGATGAGAAGGAAATACTCTCCCCCTACCACCCCTCCCAAATGATACCAAGCAGAAATTTGTTGATTAGGAATCATAAATAGGTATTTCCTCCAAAACTACCTGTACTGCCAAGAAATTTTTGTTAATAACTAAAACAGATGTGTATTTTAAGTTGATTTTATAATACACTACTGGCCATTAAAAATGCTACACCATGAAGATGATGTGCTACAGGTGTGAAATTTAACCGCCAGGAAGAAGATGCTGTGATATACGAATGATTAGCTTTTCAGAACATTCACACAAGGTTGGCGCTGGTGGCAACACCTACAACGTGCTGACACGAGGAAAGTTTCCAACCGATTCCTCATACACAAACAGCAGTTGACTGGCGTTGCTTGGTGAAACGTTGTTGTGATGTATCGTGCTAGGAGGAGAAGTGTGTAGCATCACATTTCCGACTTTGATAAAGGTCAAATTGTAGCCTATCACGATTTTGGTGTATCATATCACGACATTGCTGCTCGTGTTGGTCGAGATCCGATGACTGTCAGCAGAATATGGAATCGGTGGGTTCAGGAGGGTAATACGGAATGCCGTGCTGGATCCCGACGACCTCATATTACTAGCAGTCCAGATGACAGGTATGTTAACCGCATGGCTGTAACGGATTGTACAGCCACGTCTTGATCTCGAGTCAACAAATGGGAACATATGCAAGACAACAACCATCTGCACGAACAGTTCGACGACATCTGAAGCAGCACGGACTATCAGCTCGGAGACCGTGGCTGCGGTTACCCTTGACGCTGCATCACAGACAGGAGAGCCTGCGATGGTGTACTCCACAACTACCCTTGGTCCACGAATGGCAAAACGTAATTTTTTTGGATGAATCCAGGTTCTGTTTACAGCATTGTGATGGTCACATCCGTGTTTGGCGGCATCTTGGTGAACGCACATTGAAAGCGTGTAATCGTCTTCGCCATACTGGCGTATCACCCAGCGTGATGGTATGGGGTGCCATTGTTTACACGTCTTGGTCACCTTTTGTTTGCATTGACGGCACTTTGAACAGTGGACGTTACATTTCAGATGTGTTACGACACATGGCTCTACCCTTCATTCGATCCCTGCGAAACCCTACATTTCAGCAGGATAATGCACGACCGCATGTTGGAGGTCCAGTTCGCGCCTTTCTGGGTTCAGAAAATGTTCGACTGCTGCCCTGGCCAGCACATTCTCCAGATCTCTCACCAATTGAAAATATCTGGTCAATGGTAGCCGAGCAACTGCCTCATCACAATACACCAGTCAATACTCTTGATGAACTGTGGTATCATGTTGAAGCTGCATGGGCAGCTGTACCTGTACACACCATCCAAGCTCTGTTTGACTCAATGCCCAGGAGCATCATGGCCGTTATTATGGCCAGAGGTGGTTGTTCTGGGTAGTGATTTCTGAGGATCTATGCACCCAAATTGTGCAAAAATGTAATCACATGTCAGTTCTAGTATAATATATTTGTCCAATCAGTACCCGTTTATCATCTGCATTTCTTCTTGGTGTAGCAGTTTTTATGGCCAGTAGTGTATATATGCAAATTATTTGTTTGTTGGGTTCTTGTTCCATGGATCATTTGCACTCCCTCAGGCCTGGATGCCTGCAGTGATACAGTTGGGAAGTGTGTCATACAGGTGTTTTATCCTCTCCTGAGGCATGATGACACACAAATGTGGGAAACGGTACTCATTATCACGGATACTGGCACTGGGGTGGAGTTGATGTCCTAGCTGGTCCCATACATGTTCTTTCACAAACAGATCTCGGGATTTTGCTGGCCACAGAAGTACCTCAACATTGAGAAAACAGGTTACAGAGACATGTGCCATGTGTGGATGAACATATCCTGTTGAGAAATGGCACCACTATACTGTTACATGAGAGTGAAACATGTGGATGCAGGATGTCTGTTGTGCCATCAGAGTTCTGTCAGTCACTACTAGCCTCGGCCTGAAGTCAGAACCGATGGCTTCCCACTATATCATTCGAAGTGTAACACTGCTGTGGCTCAGCTAAATGCTGTGGCTCTCCTAAGCATTGGAGGAATGGGTTCTGTCTAGGTCCCACAATACTCAGCAATGGTGGTCACCCCTGTTAGTGCAAAACCAATTTTCATCACACAATGTGGCTGGGAGGTTTGGAGTGAAAGGGACTAAATTGCTAGACCATCAGTCCTTTCATCAGTTAAGTGTTAAACAAGGTGAAATGCAAATCCTGGGAAGCCTTCGTGGAACTAGCTCAAGAAATAAATACATAAAAATAAAAAGATAAAAGCCCAGAGAAAAACAGCACAGACAATTCATTAAATGATCAGTTAATACAAGGCATTAAAACCGAGAAATGAGAAATAAAGAGAAAAGAAAGGTGGGAAGGGTAAAGACCAGCCTGGGCCACCAAGAAAGAACTCCCAGGGGACCTTGGGGGGAGAAGCAGGAGAGAGTTGCCCCACCAATCCCTCAGGCAATCAATGAGGCCAAAAGCCCCATCTTACAGGGATGAATAGAAACCACCTAATCGGGGCAAATCGTAACACCAGGTCAGCTGCTTTGGTGTCATTTGCTAACACCAAAGCTACTGTGTCAGGAAGATTAAGAGGCCACCTCAAAACAGCCAAATTAGGGCAGTCAATAAGTAAGTGGAATGTACCCACAGGTCAGCTCAGTGTGGCCAATGCGAATTTAACAGAGGACGGTGGATTCCCTGCGAGAAGCGTGCAGAGGAAGACTGCCACATGATCGTGACTTCTTAAGTGTCCTCAGTTTGTTTGGGGGGACCAAGGCAGACTATTCTGAGTTCCAGACTTCCAACAATTGATGGCATATAAATAAACAAAGGTCTGGTTCTGGGACTCTCTTTTTCCTGAAATCCTAAAATGAATTGGAGTCCAAGTGAAAATGACTGACCATCCAGCTTGATGGAGGTCAGAGGTGACATGCTGGACAGCCATAAACAGTGAATGAGGAGAGTAGCACTGGTC